>NW_026067982.1:4636803-4649202 GCF_014885135.2 Alexandromys fortis | reverse complement strand
CGGAGGGGAAGAGACAGAAATCTTTAATAAATAAATAAATAAAAAATAAAAAAAAAGACTGTTGAGTTGCTGGGCAGAGCAGCACCGGAACTACACCTCGTTCTTTGTGAATTTTACCATTGCTTTGTAGATTTACTTCTCTCTTGGAAGGAAATAGAAAGCACATGATTGGCCCAATTAAATGATTGGAGAAAGACAACAGTCTTAATAATAGAAGCACCAGCTAAGCCTCCTTCCCCCATCTTTCTTCCTTGTAGTCCTCCACTTTTAAAGAAAATTGGCTAGCTTCTCCTTAGGGGAAGACAGAGAAATGATTTTCCCATTATTTGTGATTGAGTGTCATAGTCTTCTTTCTTAAAGGAATACTGAAGCGAAATGAGTATTGTGTTCAAGGCAACGGAATCACCACAAGTGTCTGTACATGGAACATTGTGGGTTATAGTCTCGGCAGCGTGAGCAGTGAGCTGGAGTTGCCTGCCTTGAAATTTCTTTCTAGTTTACTTTTGTTCAAGGAGAGTTCATGCCGACCCCTCTTTTTCCTAGTTATGAAGGCCGACTTGATGAAAAGCCAGGAGATGGCAATAGATGAGCAAAGCTTCAGTCTGAGCCTTTGGCGGTCAGAGCTATTCACGGACAGTGATGGAAGGCTGTGGGGTTTGAAGGCACTGTGTAAGTTCCACCCACAGTGCTTGACACATGTTATTTTTGAATCACGCTCTACTTGTTTCCATGTGCCAGTAAGAAATTCAGAAACTTATCAGTTCTAATGTTCATAATGTAGTCCAAGCTTCCTAGAGGAAAATTACACTGGTGACAGAACAACCAGAACAAATGAAAATGATTTAATTAGAGTTGACTCTATGCGACTTGGAACAAACCTTACTGAGATAAAGATCATGGTAATGGTGATTGGCCGTGATGGCGACTTTAATTGTGGCTATGGAAATAAGCAATGCTTCTACTGTCTTTCCAGAGAGGTGAATAACTTAACAGACACAATCCCCATGAAAGTCTTGAGAATGTGCAGTTCAAATCTTTAGTTGAAGTGAACATAATAGAGCTATGTCCCCGGTGTCTGTGCTCTGAAATTTATGAGTGCCATTTTTTGCCAACAACTTGCTTCCCATAGATGTCTCACAACTTGTGACTGAATATAGGAGGGTACTAAGACAGCCAGTTTCTGGGATACAGCGGATGCCTGATGACCTTGGTGGATTCCTCTTAGAATTTTATCACAGCCCAAGACTTTCTCCCTTCCTCCAACTGTTTCCATTTTCTCTCTTCTGCACTTGGGTTCAGACTTGTATTGTTGTTTGATGATGCTCCCAGATGACCCCGGGTCCCTGATCCTTCGTATCTTTCAAGTGTTTTTCCTTGGTAAATTTATGATATAAATTATGATAAAATGTAACATGATCATTTCTACTTGTGACTATTTTAAGTGCGTAACACAGGACACTGGTTGTATTCATAATATTATATACAACTCCTCCTATGATAGATTGTTATTATCATTATATTTATTATTCCTAATCATGTGTCTGTGTGGTGGTATGTGCATATGAGTACAGCTGCCCAGATGCCAGAAGAGGGTATCAGGTCTTTGGGGCTGGAGTTATGGATGGCCGTGAACCACCATTTGGGTGCTAGGAACCAAATCCAGGTCCTCTGCAAGAACAAGTGCTCTTACCTGCTGAACCACCTCTCCAGCTCTGCCTTGTGTTCTTAAGCTCAAGGCTGTGATTACCTCATAGGAGAGATGTGTGCATCTGGTAGATGTGTGTATCCGTTTTGGCATGAGTTATAGTTTCTTGGGGTGAGGTTTAACATTGCAAAAATCAACAGTTTTCTGCAATAATTTAAAGAATGAAGTATTATTTTCTATTTACACCTCAAGAAATCAAGGTAAAATGGAGAATTTCTGTTTTGATGAAAGAAATGATTTATGGATGTGACTCTTAGAACTAGAAGGCTAACAGAGAATTAAACAATGACTTACCTTGTTCTATTATTTTTACCATTATAAAGCCATGGTTTAACCAAACTATGATTGAGAAAAACACAAAAATATCTATAATCCAATGGTTTCTGTTGAAAAGCAGTATCCATTGCCTAACCCCACTGTTACACTTTTGAAGACATACAACTAACTCACCCAGAACAGGCTTCGGGGGCCCCTTGACCAGCTTTTTATTGAATGGCCATGACATAATATAGTGGCTTATCATTATTGAGATAGTTAATGTTCTATGAAATTTCCATGGACGCTGAATCTTTGTTCCTAGAGGAAAACACAGGTAGATTCTTGGGAGAGTCCCATCATAATATTTTTCATGAACTGAAGAATGTGTAACCTCATTTTATGTGTTCTTTCTTAAATAGTGTCTTATTTAATATATACTGTTAAGTCCTTAATGTTAAACCTCATAGCCAAGAAAATGTAATTCATGTCTAAACAAAGACTATCCAATGCACACATATTTCCCATGAGGCCATCACAGTTTTGTTGAGTTTAGGAACACAAGACAGCATTCTCAGTGCAATGTTGGGGGCTATTTTACAGAGCAGAATCATCAGAATGGAAAAAATGCAAACATATGAATGTATTTATTGACAGACTGGAGCTAAAATAAGAAAACAGAGCCTCTGACTACTTAGCTTCTCTAAGCATCTATGATGACTCTGGAGCCAACATTAGACTGAGTTGGGGGCTGCAAATACAGCTTAGTGTGTAGACAAATTTGCACATATTGAATCTAGAATATTGAGCTTTAATTCTCTATTCATTAACAGGTAAGCACTGAAGAGACCCCCTCTGCCTTGATTGTTCCAAGTCTCACAGTTTCACCAAATATTATCCAGTTTCCAAGATACTTAGTAGGCAATGGAAACAGTTCCTCACTGGGCAATTTTCTTGGTAGGTCAGACTGTGAGTTCACTGGTGGCCAGTGTCTTCGTTTTCTACACGAGCCAATGAAATACTCCTTATTGGATATCATACAACTTGTCTTTGGGAGTTGGAGGGAAACCTTAGCATTTTTGCCTGTTGGGTTGTAGGTCAGTGCTTCTTGGCGGCACAAGTGAAATTGAGGTCCTTTTAAGATTTCTGTCACTCAGAATTCTCAAGGTCCAAATCAGGAGCAGAAGGAGAGAGAACATGAACAAGGAACTCAGGACCGCGAGGGGTGCACCCACACACTGAGACAATGGGGATGTTCTATCGGGAACTCACCAAGGCCAGCTGGCCTGGGTCTGAAAAAGCTCGGGATAAAACCGGTCTCGCTGAACATAGTAGACAATGAGGACTACTGAGAACTCAAGAACAATGGCAATGGGTTTTTGCTCCTACTGCAAGTACTGGCTTTGTGGGAGCCTAGGCAGTTTGGATGCTCACCTTACTAGACCTGGATGGAGGTGGGTGATCCTTGGACTTCCCACAGGGCAGGGAACTCTGATTGCTCTTTGGGCTGACAAGGGTGGGGGACTTGATTGGGGGAGGGGGAGGGATATGGGAGGCGGCGGTGGGGAAGAGACAGAAATCTTTAATAAGTAAATAAATTAAAAAAAAAACAAAAAAACCCCAAACAAACAAATAAACGAACAAAAAAAAAAAGATTTCTGTCACTGGCCAATGATCAGATCCACAGCAGTCTCAAGTTCTGTGAAAGACCAGAAGAACCAAGAGGTGACGTGGCGGGCGCTTGATGAGGTAACCTTAACAGAAGGCACAAGACACAGAATCTCTCTGTACTTCAGTTGCTTTCATGTGTAACCTGGTGGTGAGAGCAGGTGTAGTGATGTAGATGGTTGTATGTGAGAACTAGATAAGGTAATGATTAATACATAGGCAGGAAGCCATTGATTAACAGAGGAGCTCATTGTAAGTGTTAGGACTGAGTTGGTAACTCAGAGTGGAAACAGACAGGGGGAGACATTTGAAAAAGCTTCTGGGGGCAGAAAAAGCTCCCAGTGTTGTTATGAGGGACAGCAGAGGTTTTCTGGAGTGAATTTTAGCTAACGGATTATAAGGGCAAGGATGGAGGCATGTCTGACCTGTCTGACAGACACAGAAGTAGGCACCCATCCACCGTTATGTTCATGAAGGACATTTAGGGAAATGTGCCTGGCCGGGTCAGACAGAGGCTTAAAATCTGTTTGTGGCTGCACTTGGGTGTTGAAATAGGAGCGGCGGGGCTGCGTCCCCAACACCTCGGCCGCTTGGCTAGCTCATGCCCGAAATAACAACACACAAACTGTATTCAGTTAAACACCGCTTGGCCCATGAACTCTAGCCCTTACAGGCTAATTCTCGCATCTGGACTAGCCCATTTCTAGTAATGTGTGTAAGCACCCCAAGGTGCGCTTACCAGGAAGATTCTAACCTATGTCCATGTTGGGTCGGAGCTTCATCGCATGTGCCTCAGAGAGCAGAGCTATCGGGAGAGCGGAGCATGGCGTCTCTGCTCCAGAGCAGAGTTATCGAGTCTCTCAGGGAGCAGGGCAGAGTCTGACCTCACTTCCTCTTCCGCCCAGAATTCTATTTTGTTTACTCCCCCCATCTATGTTCTAAGCTATGAGGCCAAGCAGTTGGTTTATTATAATTAACCAATGACCTTCCTCCATCACTTGGGGTTATAACTTGTGTCCCAAGAAATGAAATTCATCCTTAAGAAGTCAATTAAAACATCTGAATTGGTGGTAAAAAGAAGAGAAAGATTTGTTTAATGTGGCCATACTGGAAAGAAGGACAAAGAAACCAGAGACTCCTCCAGTTCATCCTCAGGGTCCTGAAGTGAGGTTAAACTACATATGGAGGGAGAGTATGTGCAGCTAAGCAGTGCCACGGGGGAAGATGGACTCACCCACCGTTGACCCACCTCTGTCTGGATAAGGCTATAAATCCTTCCCTAAGAGAAGAGTTCTCCCTCTGGCTGGCCCAGCTTTTCTTTTCCCAGCATGCCATTCCTCCTCAGGAAACTGGAGATACTTCCAGTGTCCTCTGTTTTAACATCCTGACAGCTGATATGTCTCTTTAGAATATATTCCTTTCTGCCAGGCTGGTTACACATTTACTGGGTAGAGGGAGGCCTGCCTCCTTCTGAGCCTCCCTAGGTACCATGAGGGAAGCTTACAAGTTGTCTCCTCTGCTGGAAAAGTATAACATAAATATTATCTCTTCAGAATGCAAAGAGGAGTTTTTCATAAGGAAAAAAAAAAGAAAAAGAAAAAAGAAAAGAAAAGAAAAGAAAAAAATGCCCTTGATTTTGAAGTTGCTGTCTGGGTGAGGAGTGACCTGGCCATTTCAAAGGGAATATTCAACTGTCAGGGATTTCTGCTTTTCTCTGTTTCCTCCCACACTTCTTTCCCCAAAACACTTCATGGCAGGCTTAGGAGGAGGTTCAGAAATAGGCTCCCAGTGCAAGGTGCATATCCAAGGCCAGGCACACACTATTCCCCCAGTGGATGCTCTGATTCTCAAGGACGTTTCTGGGATGTAGAGATATTTCCTCACCTGCCGAGTCTGTAAACTCAATCTCTGGTTCCAAGGATTCACACATACATCGTCAGAGCATTGGTATGCATGAATCAACCCTCTTGATAAAAATTCTCCTGCATCTCTGCAGCTGGCGATACACTGGGGGTGGTATCTTTGAAATGGGCAAATCCATCAATGTTTCTGGAATGTTCTTCCCTATTCCTTTGTGTGCTTTATGTTGGATCCCTTCTCATCAGCTGCTCATCAGGTTTCTGATGGTATCATCTGTCACTACAGAAGGTTGGTGTTTTATATGGGCCTTTTAAAATTTGATTTATTTATTTTTCTATTTTTGGGTTGTTTCTTTCAGGTCAGTGAGAAGGGGTGTAAGTCCGAGGAGTGAATACCTTACATTGTCACTTCCCTGGACCATGGCATTTAAAGGAAGTGAAAAGATCCTATTTAGTTCAATTCTCTGACACTGTGCAGGACAAGCTAGAGAAAAGCCCTAAAATGAGGCTGGGGCGAGCATCTGCTACACTCAGCACCAGGTTCTACACACAGAGCAGGAATCACAAACTGAGCCCTAGCTCCCAGGTGGAGATTTTGTAAACCACCTAAACATTCACAGCAGGGGACATGGAATGCTTTCATACAAGCCAGTGGAGCAGAGGAGCAGGCAGCCCCATTCACACTTCATTGGTGTATTTATTAATTGCCTTTTTTTTGTTTGTTTTCAGTATGATGATGCTACCAAAACATTTTAAATTCACCTTTTTCATGTAGCTGTGGCTGCCTCTATGTTTTGTATTGTAATATTCACAAGTGGGAACACATCTGTTTTCTCCCTTTCTGATGTTTTAGTATCAAAGTCATGAATGAAAACTGGGTCATTTTAGAATTTCTCACTGATAACAATTCCATGTATTGGGGTAGGTTCTATCATCTCCCACATTAAGTCATGTATTTCCTTTTCTTTTCATGAGGGCTCCATGCAAGTCAGTGGAGCAGTATTCACTCTGTGTGGAGGAAAGAAAAGGACAGAGATACCTGCCTTTGGCCTAGTGCTTTCCCTAGCTGATCAGGCCAATTGGGCAAGACTATCTCTTGAGTGAGTTTCAGTGGGAGAGATGGTGGTATAATGTTCAACCCAGGGACCAGAGGAAGCTAGAGTGGTACGTCGCTTTTCACTCTTTCACTCCTGTAGACTGAAGTTTCTGTCCTGCCTGGTCTCATAACCATTCAGTCTCAAATAAATACACAGATGCTTATATTAATTGTAAACTCTTTGTCATATTAGCTCAGGCTTATTATCAACTAGCTCTTATAGGTTAAATTAACCCTTAATTCTTGTTTATGTTTAGCCATGTGGCTTGGTACCTTTTCTCAGTACAGCATTCTTATCTTGCTTCCTCTGTGTCTGGCTGGTGACTGCATCTTTGCCTTTTCTCTTCCCAGAATTCTCCTGGTCTGATTGCCCTGCCTACATTTCCTGCCTGGCTATTGGCCTATCAGTGTTTTATTAAATCAAGAGTGGTAAATCTTTACAGTGGATAAGAGCATTCTCCCACAGTACACCCCTATGGTATTTGGCCTATTTCTCTAACTTTTGTATAATTCCATGCTTTTATCAATAAAGTAGAACAACACACTCTCCCTTGTAGATGTCCTCTAAAGATTCAACATGCAAACATATAGAGTTTAATACAGACCAGAAGCAGGTGACCACAACAAAATAGGACAAACCTAGATATAATAAGTCAAGGTGAAAGCCCTCATGGCAAGGCTGAATGAACAAGGCAACCCAAGAGGAGGAAAGGACTCCCAAGGGCAGACAAAAGAGTCAGAAATACACCTGTTCCCATTGTTAGGAGTCTCATAAAACACCAAGCTAACAGGCGTAACATATATGCAAAGGACCTGGTGCAGATCTGTGCAGTTTTCATGTTTGCCGTTTCTCTCTGAGCCCATGGGAGCCCTTGTAAAAGCTGCTGACAGTGAGATTGCATTCTTAGGTTCGGCTCACCTACTGTTCTCACGGAAAAATGTTTATCACGTCAGAAACCTTGCAATTTATCTTTATGGGATAGAGAAGTCCTGTGTCAATTCGACACAAGCTAGAGTTATCTGAAAGGAAGGACCCTCAATTAAGAAAATACCTCCATAAGATCTGGCTGTGACATTTTTAAAAAAATCATTTACATTGTGGTCAGTGACATCCCTGGGCTGTTGGTCCTGGGTTCTATAGGAACTCAGGCTGAGAAAGCCATAGAGAGCAAGCCACTAAACAGCACCCCTTTGTGGCTTCTGTATTAGTTCCAACCTCCAAGTTTCTGCCCTGCATGACTTCCTGCCCTCACGGCTTTTGATGATGAACTGTTATATGGAACTATGAGAGAAATAAACCCTTTCCTTCCCAATGCTTTTTGGTCATAGTGTTTTGACACAGCAACAAAAATCCTAACTATGATACTGGGTTCTGCAAGGATGAATTGAGATGGAGATCTCGGGAGCTGGGTACCAGGCTAGGTGCACCTCATGTACTCAGTGAGAGGGATTGTGGGTGGTATCCCCACAGCCAGTCATCACTTTTAAGATTCTCCCTTTTCTTGGGGGTAACAGTAAACATCAGTAGTATCTTCCAGGCCTTTATAAAACAAGGAGTCAGTGTTGGACCAGTTCTCAGTGGGTGATGATAAGGGATGTAGCTCAGATTTCAAGTTGAGACATCCCGGAGCTATCTAGTCATTACCCCCTGCTGCTCTTAGTCTGGGCCCAGACAGGCCTTTCCCTCTTGAGGAGGAACATTTTGTACAAACCCTTACAACATCACATTCTGCAGTCCTGTGGCATTTTCACCCGGTGCCAGGTGCTACCTGGCAGGTGGCTTTGATTGACAAGATTACTAATCCACTGTAATCATATTTTCATAATTAGTCCCTGCGAGGCCATGCTGACTGCTCTTGCCCAAGTAAACTCCTGCCTGCCTCAGACTGTGTCTACCAACTGTCACCTCCCCAGGGGGGACCTATCAGTCTAGCACCCACGGCTGTTGCTCAGAATTGCTTATGAATTCATCCTGGTGTCCCCTTCCTCCTGTTTTTGGTGCTTGATTGCTAAGAATCCTTGCTAGATTAAAAGCTGCAATTATTGACTAAAGATCAGACTGAATAGCAGGGATGGCTTTGTATTTTCCATTTTCTTGGTCATGGATTGCCTGTCCTTTTCTGTACTTCCTTCTCCCCTATCCTCCCCTTTCTCCAAATCCCTGTGGCCAGGGCGAGGGAAAACTTCAAAGGCATTTCTGAATAAAAGAACACACGGTGGATATTAATAATTTAGCAGGCCAAGTCTTGGCAGGTGCAGGGGCTTTCCCCTGTTTGCCATGCTATAGAATGCAAGAATAGCATGTGTGGGGGCCGCACCTGCCTGCCCACACCGACCACTTGGACCACTGGTGGTTCGTGAACCCTGGGCACTTTTTCTGTACACAGGCCTGGCACCAGGCATCTTGGTGACAAGATTACTACTGCTCGATGGAGTCCCACATCTTGTTATATCCTTCAGAGCCAGAGCCTAGCTGTTTTGCTCCTGTAACAGACAGAATGGTCCAATGCATAGAGAAGTTAGATGATTTATCCAAAGTCTCAAGCCCAGAAGGTAGCAGATGTTGAACTTGAGCCTCGGTCCTGAGTCTATGAGCTCACGGTCATAATTACCATGTGTAGTCTTCTGAGTGTGAATTGGAGAGGCGAAGATTTGGTATGGACAAGAGGTGGTCTTGCTTTTGATGACAGTTACCAGCTGTCTTCATGGAGGAAGAGGTCTTAGACAGGGGACATGGGATGTTTCTATTCCTTTTGGTAAACAGAGGTGGGAACATGCATTTCCTTTCCCTTAACCAGGGCCACAAGTGGAAACTACTGGAGATCGGGGGGTAAGAGGCAGAAGGAGAATGTTTATGTTTCAGAAAATGTCACGAAAAGTTCTAGTACTATACTTATTTTTAAAAAATAATCATATAGAAGAACAAGTTTAATTATACCATGTTCATACACACATATTTGTATGCATATTGTACTTCAGTCATATTCATTCACGCTATCATCCTCTCTTGGGCTCCCTTCCTGCTGGTCTCTGTTGTCTTCCCAGTTCCCCTTCTACCTCATTGGCCTTTAAGAATCTGGATTCTGCATGTGAGGGAAACACGCAGTATTCATCTGAAGCTGACTTGCTTTGCTTAACACGATGAGTTCGAGTTCCCATTCATTTCCCTGAGAAGTATTTTTTTTTCTTGATATCTAATGTGATATCTAATGGAGACTCCATTGCTTTCTTTATCTCCTGGTAGGCTGACTGCATTCTGTGACTTGACTGCTGTGGACCGCCGCTGCAATTAGTGTGTGTTTGCCGGCATCTCTTATTGATTCTTCTGGGCCATTCAGGAGTGATGTTGCTGTCATTCTTTGTAAGACCCAGGCTTGGATGGCTTTATTGTTTATTTCCTACAAAGTTTCTATCCTATCATCTGTTATGAATTTTATGAAACTATATAGCTGTGAGACTGTGTCTCCTAGAAATATCAGAATCTTCACCCATAAAATCTCACCAAGACTGCCCAGACATGAGCTAAGCAAGGACTACACCAATGGATGTGCCAAACTGGAGAGAGAAAAGCCCACAAGGTTTCAACCTTATGCAATGAACTATAGGCAACTGAGTCTAGCTGGGAGTAGGAGAGGTTTTTCTCAGGGAAGAGCACAGCAGGTTCTCCAGTGCCAAATAGGCAGCTCTGAAAACATACACACAAGTACCATTATGCAGACTCAGCAGGCTATATTTGTGAATATATATGTATACATACATATATAGGTTATATTTGTGAATATATATGTATATATACATATGTATGCATATATATACACAATAGAAATAATAAATGGGCCATGAATTTGAAGGAGAGTAGGAAGGGGGTCAATGGAAGGACTTAGAGGGAGGAAAGAGAAGGGAGACATGTAATTAAATTATAATCTCAAAAATAAAGAAAGAAAGCTATGGAGATGCTATCAGTATGGACTGAGGAGCTTCATTTATATTGGTCAAAGACCCTTAGCTGCATCAAACTACTCCATCATCCCCAAGAAAAATTCACTGTAGAGTGATGTTCTCATGATGAAATTTGCTTGCTCTAATGAAAATTTTGAGTGGCCACCATGTTAAAGGTTTTGAGATAATTATGTGGAGGAGCACAAACAAAAGGCACAATGTTTTTTCCCCCCAAAAGATTGCAACCTGGTAGAGATATTATTGTAAATTAGACTTCATGGAGTCTTTCAATGAACACTTAGGACTTTGTCTCAGCCTCACATCTCGGTGAAGTCTGGGGCTGGCATCTTTGAAATGAATACAGAGGGAGGGATGTATGCATGTAGATATTTTGTGTTTCCATAGCTCTCTCTTTCTCTCTCTCTCTCTACCTATCTATCATCTATCTACTGTGTATTAATATAATCAGATACAGGAAACACAATTTGGGCAAAGATCTCAATTATCAAAGGGAAAGTGTGGGAAAATGTATTTGTTCAGAGAATAGAGTATTTTAGTAGCTTGACTAATCAGAACTATTGCTAGAACAGTATCACACTTTCATTTTTAATTGGCAACTATTTATCCAAGAGACTTTTATAATCCATCCATTGCCTCAAGTTGGTTTATAGGAATTCCATTTACTCCCACTTAGAATATATGCAGTAGCTTTTTGACACTGTATTTGAGTCACTGTGTTGTTCAGTGGGATGCCCCTCTAGAGCAAATGGAAAATTACCCCACAGTGTTAACTGAAGCTGAAGGCTTCCAACCTGAGTCCTTTTATCTATAGGAAGAATTCCTGGTTAAAACGGTCAGTGACAGGTATATGTAACCATCTCCTCATAATTAATTCTTGAGGCTTAAGAGAAAGAATTGGAGTGTGGATTGGTTCATGATTCTCTGGGAGACCCTTAAAATCCATTACAGGTCAGTGAACTGCTTTGAGAAACAGTGATGTTGCAGGATCTTGGAAGATCAAACAGACCCTTTCTTGAAGCACTAAAAAATTGTCCTTAATTTGTACTTAGTTGTCACAAAAGTATTTGTACAGAGCAATAGGGAGGCCTGTTTTGGAAAAAACAGAGAAATATTTTTGAGAATAGGTCTTTTTTTTTCTTTTTGAAGAATTAGAAAAAGGAGTGACTGGCAACAAGATAACCAAGTAAGACTGAGGTGATGCCTCTGGGGGAGGATACGAGGGGGGCTATCTAGAGTCAACAAGTAGACTCAGTATCAACTGACTTTCCCAGCTACATAGAAGGAAGCTGCAGGACTGTCAGACCAGAAACTCGGCTCAGGTAGCTCCTTACTTAACAAAATGGTGCCAAGAAGAGGCATTGACAAGTGAAGAGGAAAAAAAATTCTCTGCTTGGGAAAACAGTGAATTCTTTTGATACATGATTCCTGTAAAATATGAACATTAAATAAAGACTTTTAGAAACTTTTAGACAATAAGCAGCAAATCTCAGAGGACAAGCTTAAAAAAATATGTGCAGCCAGAGCTTGGCCACAGCGTGTTTGCCAGCCTGAAGGTGCAGATGTGAAGGCAGGCGTGCTGTGATGAGTGTGACTCACGACACCGAGGTCACCAGAAGACAGCAGCTCTCAGAGTGCTTCTCCCTTTCCTCCTCTACTGCATTATATGTGGAAACCTCATTGCAACTTTATGTTTGCTCTATCACTGGAGATTGTTAGGAAAGTATGATTTTCACAAGATTCTCTGTTGGCTTCCCAGAATAAGTTTCTCTTCTCTCTTCTCTTCTCTTCTCTTCTCTTCTCTTCTCTTCTCTTCTCTTCTCTTCTCTTCTCTTCTCTTCTCTTCTCTTCTCTTCTCT
>NW_026067982.1:4574980-4636720 GCF_014885135.2 Alexandromys fortis | reverse complement strand
CCCCTCCTTTTCTTTTCTTTTCTTTTCTTTTCTTTTCTTTTCTTTTCTTTTCTTTTCTTTTCTTTTCTTTTCTTTTTTTCTAGAGGAAGTCCCACCAGGTACAATAGGTTTACTTACATGGCATGCAGGTAGGTAGAATTGCTGGTATGTTTTGAAAGAGCCTGTTTTGAACTATGCTAGATCCTCCTCAGACCATCCTGTGACATCCATCTAGGGACACCATTTTCCTGGAGGAGGAAAATCCTCTCCAGCAAACCCTTTCTTGAGTGGAAGTGGTGGGTTTTGTACCTTTGCATTGAAAGTAAATGAGAGTTCCGATGAAGTCATCTGGGCAACCGGTGCTTGCGTCTCTGCTCTGCCCTGCTTCATCCTCCATCACTTCGTCTTTATCACAGGCAATCACCAAGTCTGCTTATAAGCTGGTTTGCTCTAGATTCATCAAGAGGAGGACACAGTGGTTGGTGATATAGGAGGAAACCCCTTTGTGTCTTGGCTGGAGGACACAGGCTGAATGGAAGAGTGGGTTTTCTGAAGTAGTTATTGCCTTAAAACATGGGGCTGTGTTGCTGTTTGGGATGGAGACCTTGGCCTAGGAAACCACGAAGTATTTAGGGCTGTGGGGTAGGCACTACCATTTCCATTCTGCACACCTAGGCGAGGGCATTTAGAATAACCGTGTGATTCCTCTTAGATGTCATCAGTAGGAGCTTGGATTGGAACTCAGCTGATTTGGCTCCGGTTCCTGGAGTTCTGCTTCTGGTCTCCACGAGGCTGTATCCTCTGGAAGCCTAGAGTGAATGTAAAGAAAACACCTAGAAAGCGTACAGAACCATGCAGCCTGTGGTTCAGGCGCTAACTGCACCCCAACTCTGCTTCATTCTTCTTATTCTCATTTTATTCCTTTCCTGATTTTTTTCATCAAGTTAGATTTTCATTACTTATGGCACTTCCATTTTAATAACCCATTTCCCTTTGAGGTAAGAAAATAAATAAATTCAAGAAAATGAAATTAAATACTAAATTATAAGTAAGTTTCTCGGTTAACCTTATTTTCTGTAAATGCCAGCTCCAGGATTTTTTTTTTTGTTTGAAGGGAAAAAAATCTTAAATTTACTAAAGGCATCAGACATAGGGAAGCAGTCTGGAGTATGATTTGCTCAAAACTTCTGCAGGATGTTGAGGGGCACTGCGTAGGGGTTCCACTCTTCTCTACACTACAGAGAATAAAATAAGACATTTTTTGCTGCATCAGAAAAAAAAAAAAAAACCCTTGCTGTCCCTCTTTCTGGAGGGCTGAATATTTTACCTTCAGTGACATTTAGAATTCCTTGCGGAGACTCAAAAACATTGACTGAAAAATTATTTTTGAGTCTTTTAGCCACCCAGAACAAACTAATGTGCGGGACTGGCAAGAAGGTGTGTTTCATGGTGGCTCTCTTCATGCTTGTGAATTGTTGGGGCTGGAGAAATCCCAGAGAGACAGGAGTTGCCCTCCTGTCTCATGCCATGCTCTCCCCTCCTTGGAGGATAATTTAGAACTTGCTTTCTTCTGTTGTTAAGCTTTTCCTCATAAGGCCATCTGAAATGTCCCTGGTAATGCCCATTTACAGCCAGAAGGAAGGCAGCAATCACCGGTGTTTGTTGGGCTCCAGGAGGAAGTAGATGCGTCCCAGGAGGCAGCGGTTCCCAGGGAGGTGAGCACACAGGAAAGGATCCCAAATGCAGAAGCAGTCTGCATTCTCCCCTTTAAGAGCTCTTTATACATCCTCATTTTCTCTCCCTCTGATTTGATTCCATTGTTCTAGCACTTTCCAAAGTCTTGCAGACATTTATTTTTATCTGCTAACATTTTCTGAATGGCCGCCATGTCCACAGCACTGTGGGAGCTCCTGGGGGCACTCAGGAGACCTAGGAAAGCTGTTCTGATTGAGTAAGTTCTTCATTTAGGGCATAGATGTTGCTAGTGTTTTGAGCACAGTTGGTTGACAGGGATCAGTAAACACCAAAATAGCTATCCAGAGTCATTTGCATAGAGAATGTACTTGTTATGTATGTATATCTGGGTGAAGAGAGAGGAATATGGTGACCCATTTAAACTTGGTCTCTATACTTGTACTTTAAAAGACTCAACTTCAAATGTATTGCTCTGTGTATTTAGTCTTAGAATAAAAGTATCATAAAATTAACAGTTAATGAAGAGGCAGGTGTAATTTCTGTCTGTGCATGGGCCATGTGAGTTGGCCCATCTCTCCATGCAGTTTTGTTCATCTGTACGCAATTTACCAAGTGCTTATGTTTTTTTTTTTTTTAAATTTGTTTTCTGTTTCATAGTCCTGGTCTCTCCCACCCGCATCTCCATATCCCTGACAATAGGCAGGTCTTTTGAGTGTGTCCTCCTTTTGAACTCCCTTTGTGGAGTAGAGGCAATCAGTCCTCCATGTGGAAGACCCGAACCTGAACAGTGCTTTCCAGCCATTCAGACTGCCCATTTAACACTCAGACCAGCGAATGGTGATTCTTTTGGTTCAGACAGAGAGGAATTAAAAGGTAGCCCAAACCGAAAGAGCATTTGTGTATGTTGAATTGCAGATGGAGGGTTATAAAAGTCTATTCTTCCCATGGGTATTGTTGAAACTGTTAAAAATATTATCTGTGTAAGCCCGAATCAGCCTGGCATCCAGATTTAAGGCACACGCCAGGCTGCTGTCGGTAGTGTGCTGCAGAGTTGAACAGAGGGCAAGAGAAGGGAAACGAAGCTTGGGTACAGGAACACTCCAGGATTAGGCCACATAGCTCTGAAAATTTGAGAGGAAGAAGGGACTGCTGGAACCTAGAAAAAGTAGACAGGTCCAACAGGATCCATGGCGTTTTGTAGATTAGATCCTACAGGAAGGATTCCTTAAAATACATTACCTCATGTTGTGTTGCTTCTTTGTGGGATTTGACTCAACAGGAAACCAAAGGGCAGGAAATTTGCTTCACTTAGCTAATGAAGTCATCTCTCTGGAGCACAGAGCAAGCTGGAGAAGGTAGACCACAGCTAGATGTGTGTTGTGCGTTTTGATATTGCATCATTGTTTATTGGTCCAGTGGCTTTGGGAAACCAATTTCAACCTTCTGAGCCTGAGTTTTGCCAGATATGATCGGGTAAGAGATTATTTTTGGGTTGTTTGACCCAATGATTTAGGAATCTTTTTGTTTTAGACAAGATCTTGTTTCATAGGCTGGGATGACCTTGAATCCCTGGTCCTCCTGCCTCAGCCTCACAAGTACCAGATTACATGGTTGTATCACCATGTCTAGTTAGGAGGTAATACTTTGAGAAGAAGGTTATTTAATGGAAAGGGTCACTGTGAATAATCTGTCAGTAGCACAGCTGGCAGTCGGTTAAACTTGCTTGTGATGTGTGTTGTGTCACTGTGTATGACTCTTAGATTCTACCCTTGGCTTTAGAACTAAGCAGAAATTGCAAGCCTACTCTGACCTTAGATGAGTCTGTGTTTCACAGGCTTGTCTTGTTATGGATAAATAGGAAGAAATAAGAAGAATAAACAGAGAAGAATCTGGCCTGGTGTTGGTAGCACGAACCTTTAATCCCAGCACTGGGAGCCAGAGGCAGGCAGATTATCTGAGTTTGAAGCTAACCTTTGTCCTGACAGTTACACTGTCACAAAGTGACCCAATAGACAAGGATGACAGACCCCTGACCCTGTGGTCATGTACTTGTGAAGTAAATTCTTTGCTGGTTATTTAATCTTAAGTCAACGAGATGAGGGATCTTGGTGCCAGCATCTTTTGCCCCATTCATGAAGAAGTAAAGGAGCCAGTTTAGTGAGAGAGGAGTGAGCAGATGCACAGGAGACAGGGAGTAAGACCTAGGACAGTATATGAAGTTTATGAAAAGAAAGAGTGAGCCTAATATCTTGCTTGGGCTTTTAAGGATTTCAGTGTTTCGCTTACTAAACACAGTGAAAAAGTCTCTTTCCTCAACTTGGCCTGAGAGATCTTTATACCATTTGCTCAGAGAACCCTAAGAAGCACAGGCTTGAGTTACAGTGCATGGAACAGGGGATCCCCATAGGGCTCCATTTCCTTTTGAAGAGCTCCCCCATCTCTTAGTTTCTTCAGAGAAAATCTTTACCCCACGAATGGAAGGTTATGACTGGTGTTTCCAAAGGGTGTCTTTAAGGTGGAAATAAAGAAAATCTCCAGCCTCACCATGCTTCCAGCTTCACAATTACATGAAACTGCCAATAAAGAGCCTTCCTGCCATAACACAGTGTGAACTTATCTCCCTCCTGAGCACATTTACAATCAAGCACTTTGAGTATCACTGAGTTCTCTGACTATTACTTCAGCCTGTCTTTTAAACACCCATACTTCATGACTTTGCACATCTAAACCAACAACGAAAATTATCCATTAAACAAACCAGCTGTGCACTCTCCTCAACTACTTATGAATGTGTGCATGGAAGGCCCTGGGTGGTTTGTGCTTGCTCATATATAAATCCCTAAACCACTCTGTCCTTAGATTTCCTGAGCATCACAACAGAGGTCTAGTTTCATTTTGTTGCTGGAACAAAGTATGCTAACTTGTGGGAGAAGAGGATTTATTTGGCTTTCACTTCCAGGTCATAGTCCACTACTGGGAGAAGTCAGGCTAGATCTCAGGCAGGAGCTTGAAGCAGAAACTAAGGAGGAATGTTCCTTGATGGGTCACTCTCGGGTTCATGCTCAGCTAGGTTTCTTAGCTAGTCCTAGACCACTTGGCCAAGGATTGGTGGCAGCCACAGTGGGTGCCTGCCTACATTAATTGGCAACCAAGGCACTGACATTCCTTTAGGCAAATCTGATCTAGGCAATTCCTCAGTGGAGGCCTCTCCTTTAAGTTGTCTATAGCCTGTGTCAAGTTGACAACTGACCACGACAAATAGTGTTAGTATTCTTTTTTCCTGGAGTCAAAACACTTCATTCAGAATTTTGGGGAAAAGGATAGAGAGGGCCACACTGCTGTCCTCCACAGGGCTGATCTTGGAGGTCTACCCATCGCTAAGAGCTAGTATTAATATTCTTATGTGCTTTTGTACTTTCTAGCTCTAGAGCTCTTTCTCTGTTGACCTTTGCAATGATGCTCTGAGGTGGACTTGACTAAGATCTCTCTCTATTTTACAGATCCTCAACGTGGTATTGGTACCTTCTCTTGGTATAGGCTACCCACAACAATAAATACAAATTAAGCCTTTCTCTTTAACCTCTGTAAGATCAGGTAAAGTGGGACTAATTTCTGACAATTGCAGATTAGGTGTTAAGGAATTTATCTCAGGTCACACAGCATATCAGTGTCCAGAGTAGAGCCTGAAGTCAGAGCTAAGGTGTTTCTCTTCCAACCACTTTTCAGCAGGGAGATCTTACTTTTCTTCAACTTGTCATAAACAAATCTTGGCTAAGCAAAATTTTTCAGAAAATAACAATTATTTACTAAGTAATGGTCACTCATTCATCTGTGATATTTTGAACCAAGTTGTTGCTGCCATTTATTGTTTGTCTAAGATACTTTATCCTATTTAAATAATTCTTATAATACATCTCTAAGGTAGTCTCATTTGCTAGGAGGAACTGGCACTAAGAGAGATCGTCTTGCTCACAACGGCTAAGTAATGAGGAATGCTAAATTTGAATCCAGATATTAGACCTCAAAGTGTCAAATGCTCTATTATACAAAAGAAAAGAAAACCAGAAGTGGTCCACTGGCTTGACTGGATCTTACTAGTTTAAACTAGTTCTTCTTTAGTTCTCTTTCCATTGACTGCAGGGCTTCCTGGCTGTTACTTACTAGGAGTAAAGATTTGTAGTCTGGGTAAAGCTGGAGGTGGCATTGTAGACTTTCTTTGAAGGTCTTCCTTCTGTATCAGTGGAAGAGGCTAAAATAAACGTGGGGTTTTGTCCCCTTCATTCATGACGAAAGGGCCAAGGATGTGTTTGGAGAGATGGAGAGGGGAAATTGGGAGATGCGGCTAATGAGGTGACAAAGTGTCAAATACTATCAAAGACAAAGGTGGGAATAGAGCATCATAAAACGTGCAGGTTGGTGGCTCACAGAGAGTCAGGAGGAATCAAAGAGCAAGACTCAGGGTGTGAGGGGTCAGGTCAAGCAGGTGATTGCCTTCATGGTCTCCCTGGACGCTGGAAATAACCTCGTCATTATCCAAACACAACACTAACATGAAGAGGTGAAATAATTTATTCTTAAATAACAACCTGACCTATTCAGAATTGTAATTTTAATGTAAGACTAACCTTTGAAAATAGATCAAGTGATATAAATTATTAAGGAGGAGACATTCATCAGATAGATGGTGTCTATTAGTAATTTTATGCATGAAGAGTTAGCTCCCGAAATACAGTTGCAGCTGCCTCTGCACAGAAAGGAAAAAATAAAAAAAGAAGAACCCAGTTACCCTTTTGTGACATGTGCAACTGATTTTAATCATTATTTCTCCTGTCAAACGGAATGAAAAGCTTGAAATATGATCTCTCCTGTGGATGCATACTTGCTTCCTCCCACCTCCCTCCAAGTGACTGCGCCTATAGCTTTCTTGGTGTTGAGAAATTGGAAAGAGAGAGAGAGAGAGAGAGAGAGAGAGAGAGAGAGAGAGAGAGAGAGAGAGACTTTTTTTTTCTATGGGAAAAATATCTAAACCAGTTGATTGAAGTACAAAATACTTACCGAGACTTGTCCAGCACCAAGCATCAAGCTCAGCGTTCCCTAGGGGGAGGAGAGGCAGAGGAGCTTAAGACTTCTCTCCTCTTCAAAAAGTTTAAAACGTGACAGAGATGAATGAGTGCAGCTTTGTCCCGTTTGTAGCCAAACGAGTTTGGGTGAGTTGCTGGGCTCCTTCTAGCCTCAGTTTCTTTGTGTGTAAAGTGGGGATAACTGTTTCTTAGCTCGAGGTGTTGTAAATGAGTTGTGTCTAGAAAGGGAAACACACAGTGCATGGAACACACTTCCCTATGGAGTTCTATAAAACAGTCAATTGCCATCTTGGTGCTGTTTCTGCACAGTCTCCATTTGGGGTGGGACTGGCTTTCCTTTTCACACCATCACCACACAGCACCGTTTCTCTCCGTATTTAGGCTCCTCCCTCTCAGGAAGCTTTGGGCTAACGATTAGTATGTCGCGCTGTTGAAGGAAAGCCCACATGTTGTGAGCTGGATGGAGATGAAACATGGGGCAGAACCAGGAGAGCCGCTCCTCCTGCTTTCTGCCACACAGCAAACGTGACTCAGGAAGTTGCATGGCACTGGTCATGCATTGGAAGTCAGTGGGTGCCTGCCTGCTTCTTTCAAGGTCTCAGGGGTTGAGAAAAAGTTGTTACTTTCTCATGCAGGCAGGCGACTCATTTTTATGACAAGGACACTGTTCATCACCCTCAAGTGGTTCCTCCAGGTCTAGTCCTTGTTAAGTGCCAGGTTCATGCTCCCAGCCCCCATCCACGTCCCCTTTTCTCCCTTATCTCAGCCCACACCATTCTCCCCTTCTTAAAAAGAGATCCTTAGGCATAGTAGTTTCTCTTTAAAGTTCATTTTTAGGCCATAAACTTTGTTTCTAGTAGTTCAGAGTTTAGATGTTTGAATAGCAAAACAGCCTGCCTCTTTATGACTCAAAAGGTGTGTCGTGGAAACTCAAGGATCTCTCCGACCTTCTGCCCTCTCACATGTCACCAGATGCAGAGAATAGGAGAGAGTGTGTGAGCAATAACTGCAGGGGTGGTGCTGTGTCTGGGTCAGGTGAGGGATCGGGGGAGGGAAGAGTTTTGTTTATGTCTCGTATGAATATTAGTCTGGTGTTTAGCTAGTCTCCTCTAGCTCTTTGACCCTTCTTCTCCCCCTTTGTGATGGTGATGAGGCCACTTGCTTTAACAGAAGAATAAGTAGGTTGTAGGAAGTTAGTCCTGTGGTGTTAGGGCACCACAGGAAAGAGATGTTAGCAGTAGAGTTCTGGGAAAGAAGAAGGGAGACGAAGCAGCCCACTGTCAGAACAAGGTCTCTAAGGCCTCAGTAAGGAAAGAGGGAAGGTTTTGTGAGTGACATCCTTGGACCATCAAGTGCAATCAGCAGAGATGGGACCTCCAGAACAAAGGCTTCATTAGAGGAGTCCCAAGCTGAGCAGAAAGGATGAAGCAGAGCCCGTGTTATATTTGATCATTACCTGGGCCTTACTTGGGAAAACTCAACTCAAAGCACAGAAGCTCATGTTGAGGGCACTAGACCTTCTGTACGTGGAATCAGGCTCTTAGCTAGCTGTATTCCTTGCAGCTGGAAGGCAGGTCCTTTATGAAGGTCTCCATGTAGTGTACTGCATGGCTACTGAACCCCTAGAACCATGTGAGCATTGCAGAAAGGAAGAACTCTGGCTTGCGGAGGGGACCCCCATGTACTGAACCTTAGTTTCACTCTATCTTGAAACCCATGTGACTTTCTGAGACTGCCAACCAAATGTCTAAGTAAGCATTAAGTGTCACAATTCAGTCATGGAGATCTAATGTGTGTATTACAGAGATTTGAGGAATTGATATGGGTTATTTAACTATGAAGGAAAGTCTCATTTGGGAATTATGCCATACAGAGGTCAAGAAACCAAGTTTAAAAAAGAGCCAAGTTTAATCTCCTGGGAATTTAATACTGTTTGGTGAAACCCAAGGATTTCTGGCCAAGCTGATATTATTTGAGTTTGCTGGAATTTTGACTAGATGCAGACCTGTGAGACAATATATATCATTTGGCCAAGTCAACATGATAGGGGACGGTTCTTGAGTGATAGTAGCCATGATTTGGTTAGAAACTGGGACATGTGTTATTTACCGTGAGGAAAGGTGTCATAAAATGACAAGGCATGGCAGTATTGCTAAGGTCTCAGTGTCATCTGCTTATCTGATGGCGGTCACATTTTCACCCCGTTCAAACCAAGAATCCAAGTCTATATCATGATTGTAGGGAATATTCACATATTTTCATAGCCCTATGCTTTTTATAAGAGTAGTGAGAACATCAAAAAGATTGCTGCTCATGGCCCGATCTGTATTGCCAAGATTCTCCAGGAAGCTTTTAATGAGGCTTTTTGTGGGAAAGGCATTACATAATTACATAGATATTTAGGCTTTATTAATAGTGTGTATAAAAGCAGAGATGGCCAATCTGTGCTTTCCCTTTTAACTCTGAGCAAGGGAGTCATTGCAACAGGCTTAGGAAGCAAGCAGAATTTCCCACATTTTACCTTTATTGTTTTGTGTAATATGTGTGTATGTATGCGTAGGTACACATGCATACGGATGCCTGTGTGTTGAAATAGGAGCAGCGAGGCTGCGTCCCCAGCACCCCAGCCACCTGCTAGCTTATGCCCGAAATAACAACACACAAATTGTATTCATTTAAAGACTGCTTGGCCCATTTCTATCTAGCCTCTTCTAGGCTAATTCTCACATATTAATTTAGCCCATTTCTAATAATGTGTGTAAGCACCCCAAGGTGCGCTTACCGGGAAGATTCTAGCCTACGTCCATCCTGGGTCAAAGCTGCCTGGGAGAGTGGAGCCTGGCGTCTCTGCTCCAGAGAGCAGAGCTGTCGAGTCTGAGCTCACTTCCTCTTCCTCCCAGCATCCTATTCTGTTTACTCCTCCCACCTATGTTTTAACCTATCAGGTCCAAGGAGTTTCTTTATTGCTCAACCAATGAAATCAACAGATTGATATATGACACTCCCACATCACCTGTGAAGGCCAGAAGAGGGGTTCTGAGACCCTGGAGCTGAGCTTACACGTGGTTGTAAGCCACTTGACGTGGATGCTGAGAACCAAGCTCCAGTCCTCTGTGAGAACTGTAGTCCCGCCAGACTCTATTTTCTTTCTTTTTCCTTTTTTTTTTTTTTTTGATTTTCGAGACAGGGTTTCTCCGTAGCTTTTGGTTCCTGTCCTAGAACTAGCTCTTGTAGACCAGGCTGGCCTCGAACCCACAGAGATCTGCCTGCCTCTGCCTCCCCAGTGCTGGGATTAAAGGTGTGCGCCACCACTGCCCAGCCGGACTCTATTTTTTTAACTCCAGGTGAATCAGAGAAGCTTGTAGGGTTCAGGGAAAGTCACAGCAGTGGCAAATCACAAGGGTGGCGCTTGGCACCCACCCTTCTCCCCCCAAAGTACATTCTTTCCTTCCTCAACACTACATGCTTTATGCACTTCTAAAACTGGATCCAACCCAGGCCACACAGTTTCAGCATGCCTCTTTGTCACAGGAAGGCTGGGACTCAGTTGAATGGCAACTGGAACTAGAAATCCTGGCTCCAGGCTCTTTCCCTCCACCGAGCTGATGAAGCTGAGTAATCCCCGGGCTGGAGTGAGCTTTCCATGTTCCTTGGGCCCCTGGCAGGTCTTGCAGTCCCTCCAGCCTGGTGCGGTCTCCTTGGTTTCCCTCCACCTCCAGACTATTGCTGCTTCTTTCTTCATCAACAAGATCACAAGCCCCTGGAAAATTGTAAGGAAGCTGAACAAAGACGGAAAATTGCCCAGATGAGGTGTGCATGTCAAACTGTCCTCCTAGCCAGTATTTGATTTGATTTTTTTTTATTTTCCCAAACTTTCAAATGGAACAGCTGTGGCTCACCATGCCACCAGTCTGGGACTGGGTACAGTGGGGCAAAAGCACATTAAATCCACCTCCTCATTTGTTGCCTGAAATGACTGAGGTGCTGACCAAAACTTCATGCTCAGACTGGGGATTTGTATAGCTCAGTGCTAGACTGCTTTCCCAACACACGCAATCTTTAGCACTACAAAGGACAAAACAAAACACCCATTGTATGATGGTACCAGCTCTGAGTATAACTGTATTTGCTGACCATCGTGGTCTGTACATATGGTCCTAACCCTCAAGAAGTTGAGGCAGGGGACTCATGAGTTAGAAGCCGTTCTGAGTTACAACACCCGCTCCAAACAAAGAAGCAAGCAAGTAAACAAATAAATATTCCTCTTAAATATCAACAAAGAAAACATTTGGTTAGGACCTTCTCTTTCCTCCCTTCTTATTGATCTTAACAGCCATGTAGTCTTTCTTTTTGTACCTTGTTATTTTTATCTGTAATTCCGTGGAAAGTGAAGTATCAGCGGTTGAAGGATGACTTGGGGAAAGACATTTTTATTGCTTAAATTATTCTTTTCAGGGAGACAACTGAAGCCAAAAAGGGCTCATTACCAACCCGAGGGAGCATGAGAAGATTTACACCCTTTAAGGTATTTTAAGCTTTCAGAAGTATTTTGAGTGAAAAGACTTATTTTAGGCTCCCGGAGAGTCCTGTTTCGTAAGAGTAGAGCTAGACTTTAGCCAGCTGGTGTGGTGTGTGGGCACGATGGCTCTGTAAGGCATTCATTCTGTCTGGGTTGGGACTCTGCCCCTGCCAGCAGGGGAGGTCAAGCCAGTTCATCTAGAAAATCTTACTCATGGTATTTTTTTTTGTGAGGATGAACTGATCTGCTCACACACTTACGTTAATGGGAATGCCCCCAAGTAAAAATAATTGAAAACTGGACCCACAGCTGTATAGACATAAGCTATACATTTATTACCCTCCCAAAGGCAAAAAACTTGGGAGTCAAGCTGGACCCCAGGCTCAGACAATGTTATCAGTGCTTTGTATATCTAAATAGCTGGCAGCTATTTCTTTTTAAAATTATTGTTAATTGAATTTATTCATTTCTTTTGCACCCCATCACAGTTTCCCCTCCCCCCGTCCTCCCATCCGCTCCCCTCCTCTTCTCCCACTCTGTTCCCCCCTCCCCAATCAACTCCTCCTCTGTTTCTGTTCAGAAAGGGCAGGCTTCCCATGGCCGTCAAGAAGCCTGGCATATCAAGTTGAGGTAGGATTAAGCTCTTCTCCTTGTATTAAAGCAGGCAAAGCAATCCAATATGAGGGATAAGTTCTTGAAAACCAGCCAAAGCATTAGGGACAGGCCCTGGTCCCACCACTAGGAGTCCCACAAGTAGATCATGTGACACAATTGTCACATATGTGTAGAGAGCCTATGTCAATCCCATGTAGGCTCCCCAGGTGTCGGTTCAGAGTCTGTGAGCACCTATGAGCCAATGTTGGTTGTCTCCATGGGTCCCTTTGTGATGGCCTTGACCCCCTGACTTGTATAATCCTCCTCCCTCTCTTTAATAGGATTCCTGAGCTTGGCCCAGTGCTTGTCTCTGGATCTCCACATTTGTTTACATCAGTCACTGGGTGAAGGCTCTTTGTTGACAATTGGGGTAGTTACCAATCTGATTACAGGAGAAGGTGAGTTCAGACACTCTCTCTACTATTGCTAGGAATCTTAGCTAGGGGTTATCCTTATAGATTTGTGTGAGTTTCCCTTGTGGCAGGTTTCCTCCTGACCCTAAAATGCCCCCTTATCAAAATATCTCTTTTAATTCTCTCCCCGCTTCATGCCCCCAAAGTTCCTATCCCTGCTAGCACCTAGTCCACTCAAGAGATCTCTTCTATTTCCCCCTCTCAGGGAAATTCACGTGCCTGTTTCTCTCTTTGGGTTGTCTTTGTTACTAGCCTCTCTGAGGCTGTTCCATGAGAAAGTCATATCGATGGCTCTGACTGGTCACGTGTTTGTCTTTGAATCAGTGTTGAGGTCTATATTGATCCAGATATGATACTCCTGCTGGCATAGACCTAGGTCCCATGGTTCTTTCTAGAAGTTGAGGTTGGGTTCAATTTTGAGAGATCATGTAGCCTGAAAATGTGTAAACCTAGTTACCCAGAAGGAAATCACAGCTCTTACCAGAAAACACAAAACATGTGTTAAGTATCTTAAGTGCTTAGCATAGTGATTGTTTTACCATTAAAATGTCCAGCGAATGGAAGCTAGCGCTGTCGTTGTCATCATCACCATCATCATCATCACCATCATCATCATCAACAACATCATCTACCAGCTGCATACATGGACTGGACCTCAAAAACAAGTGTCTTTGTTGTATTTAACAAGGGATTGCATTCCACAGGGAACTCAGAGACCAGAATCCATATTGCACTCCAGACAAATATTGAAGAGCTCCTATCTAATCTATGCCTTTGCCTTCTCTTCTTCCGCAGTCCCATGCACCCTCCTTATTTGCCTCCTATTCACTTTTTTAAATGGTTTTCCAAGACAGGGTTTCTCTGTGAAATAGTACTGACTGTCCTGAACTCACTCTATAGACGAGGCTGGCTTCGAACTCACAGAGATCCGCCTGCCTCTGCCTTCTGAGTGCTGGGATTAAAAGCATGCGCCACCACTGCCGGGCTTATATTCATTTCTCAATAACAGTATATCATTAAAAGACTGTCACATCTATGGAGCCCATGACACCTAGCCATCTCAGAAACAAGCACAGCTTGGGCTGATAAAATAACTTGGCTGGCAAAGGCATTTACTGCCATGCCTTCCAATCTGAGTTTGATTCGTGGGGCCCACATAGTGGAAAGGAGAGCTGGCTTTTGCAAGTTTTCTACATGTACATACTCTGAAAATTAAAAAATATATATATAAAAGAAAAAACACGACAGATTTCAGTGTGTTTGTTCATACACAGCATTTACCGAGTGCAATCTCTCTAAGTGTCCAGGGCTGGAAAGCACTCTGGCTCTACTCACTTGTGATGGGATTACTTGCTATGTGGTCACTCTGTCATACTGTGCGCCAGGAGGGTGATGCTGCTGACTCCATGGACAATGCACTCAGTCATACACTTACTGCTCATCACTTGCAGTCACAGACCCACACTCATGGATTCACCATAAGTAACTTAAAGACCGGGGATGATGTATACCTACCCCATGTTCCTTAACACATGGTCTGTTTTTATTATAATTTAACTGTAAGAATTGTTGCCAGACATCAATATTATAATATTGCAAGTTTTGGCATCCACCTAGGTGCCCATCAATGGACAAAGAAAAAGGAGGGAGATGGGGAAACAGCTCAGTGGGTAAAGTGCTTAGCGCATGAGTATGAGGTCTTAAGTGTGGACCTCCAGAGCCTGGGCTGGACATGACAGTGTGTATGTGTAATCTATATAATTCCAGCGAGCGTATGAGATGGGAGGCAGAGCAGGGAAGTCTCTGGAAGATCACAGGCCAAATAATAAGGGACTCTTTCTCAAGAGAGAAGGTGAGGACCGACACCTGAGCTTGTCCTTTCACCAGTACACATACACAGGGGCACGTGCATGTATGCTCACACACATACACACACACACATACACACACACATGTACCTCTACATATACAAGGAGAAAGAAAACGTGACGTGCATACACAGTGGAGTTTTATTCAGACACAAAGGACAGCATTATGTTACTTGCAGGAAGATGGGTGGACCTGGAGATTATCATACAAGGGAAATAAGTCAGTCTCAGGAGGTAAACATCACAGTGCTATTTCCTCTCATATATGCACCTTATATTATATAAATGTTTATGTTACACAAACATGCATTTGACATGGAAGGAGACCAGAGGCTGGGGAAGGAGGGGAATAGCAGGAGGGCAGTGAGGAAGGCAGTGAAGGACAAAAGCCTGAATCTGGTCAAGTATATGATGAGCTTAAATGAAAGCATCATTAGAAAACTGATCACTTTATGCAATGAATCTGTGCCACTTTTTTTCTTTTTTAAAACTTTGTGGCTGAGCCAGAGGCTCCAGTCTGTGATTTTTCCCAATCCCATCTGGATCCAGGGTCTGTAGAAGAGGCCCTGCTGAATTTCTACTATGTTGATTGGTTTTTGCCTGGCTGCCTTCCTCCTCTCTCCACCTTGGTGGACCATACCTCTCCCCCAACCCCTTGCCTGGATAAGAGGACACGCTCCTGAGAGATTATCCAGCCTGTGCTATGGAGCAAAGCAAGAAGTGGTATGTTACAGGGACCATGGATGTTCTTTTCCTATAAATGATATAAATATTTTATTTTGCTGAAAAATGACATGTGTGCATTGGATCCATTAAGAACACTCATGAGGGCAGGAAAGCAGAGAGGCCACGGATGTCCTCTTGAGAGGGCTCAGTTTCCACCGACAGGACCCGGTATAAATGCAGTGAGTAGTTATGCACTGCAGGCTTGGAGAAGCAGTGGTCCCTGTGCTAAAGAGATGGGAAGGCCTTTGCTCCTGTGAGGGCACGAGCTACACTGGTGGTCAGTGGGATGAAGGGCTGAGCCCAGGCCCTGTCTCCTGTGAGCTTAGTGGTGTGGTCCAATAATCATCACAGTCTGGTCCCAGAACTTCCAAACTGCCTAGACGCCAGACTCCGCATACAGCCATCAATCTCTCCCTGTTTCTCTTTCTCTCTGCCCCTTGGGAACTTTGTATTCTTTGTGTTTGCTGACTTTGCTCCTTTCATGAAAACGACATCATCTAAGATTACATTTGGTGCCTGCCTTCTTTGGTTTAATGATGTTCGCCTAAACTGTAGTAGGTGTCAGTATATCCTTTCTTGTCACATCTGAAGACTACATGGCATACCACGTGTTACATTTATTCATCAGCTGGGTGTAATGTGGGTTGCTTCCATGTTTTGGCTAGTTGAAAATGAACTGCTGAATTTTGTTTCTCCACCACGTGCATAAAGTTCTGGAGGGAACTTTCAGTCCATCCAGTCCACAGAGATAAGTAGGTCCCAGTCTGAGTTCCAGATTTCTAGAGACAAGACTCATGGGTGTGTGGTCATGTGGCAGAGGGAGTGAGCCAGACCCTGGCATGTGGGGAAGAAGTAACTTCTCTAACAAGGACTAGCGAGGGCACCATAGTCATGACACATGCTTCTGTTACCAAGTACTCGTGTCTGGCTATCACCAATGCTCATAGTGTTCCCCATGAGGCAGGGACTTTAAATTGTACAAATGAGCTCCCAGATAGCAGAGCCCCAGTTTGCTCAGCGTTGCTATCTGTGTCGCCCATTGGATGCAATGAATATCACTAGACTTAAATGGTGCTTACAGCTCATGAGATGCTCACACACTATAAAGAGCCATATGATCTCTTGAATCCAAGTTGTCTGTCGCTGACTCCCCCAGCTGCATTCATTTTCCCTTTCTCCAGGGCCTCATTCTGCTTGGCTTATACCTCTATCATAGCTCCCAATGTTCTGAGTCCTCAGTGGTCCATTGTGTCGGCTGGTGTGTGAGGTCTTAGATGGGAGGAAGGGAAGCAGCATGTTTTTTGAGTGTCCAGAGCCCAGCTTAGCATAAAGTAGTTGCTCAATAAGTGGGAAGTCAGTAAGTGATGGAAGGACTGTGAGTCTTTTCTAGGAGCCCACGGATAGACAGCCTAATTTCTCAATGCCACACCATCCAGGCAAATGTGACGGATGCTATTCTCTCAGCCTAGACTTTGTTTTCTCCTCGGTGAGTCATCCCCAAATGCAGCACGGAAACTTATAGGCCTCTTTGAAAATAGAATAAATGGGCTGACAGGCACATTTGCTGAGCAGTGAGGGGCAGGAGTTGTTGCGAAGGACAGACGCGGTAGGATGCTTGCTCTGCTTTCTTAGCCTGGCTGCTGCGGCTGGACTTGTCCTTCCATGTAGCTGCAGACAAGAAGCCACGAGGGCACCTTAGGGAAGGGCTGTGCTGCCTACCAGAACCTCATCACAGGCCACCCGGGGTTACTGCATATTGATGTGCGGTGTTCCTCAGAATAATGGGCTGCCCCCATGTCACTCCGTAGCTGTCACTTCTCCATCTAAAGACTCTCTAGATGCCAGTCTTTCTGCATTTCTGCAGCCTGCTTATTTGGCAAAGTGAAGGAAATGGGGTCAGCCAATTTCTGTCAGGGCTGAGCATGAAGGATCAGGTGGATCTATCTCTGCAAAGCCTAATGGGAGAACTTCTATTAAAAGCTGGTGTTTGGCTGCCGCTGAGCCCGTGGCTTTGTAAGCCCTGTGCTTTGGCCTGCTGCCCAAGCGAGTCCTTTTTGTTTAGGGTCTTTGTCTTGAATAGACCGCAACATACATTGCCTATAGGGGCCCCTCACCACTGGCTTTTCTCTGTCAGTGCCGTGTGACATCTAAAAGCGGCCAAGGCAAGCAGGAATGAGTAACTATGGACACTGGGTTTGCCTTTGGAACCTGCATAAGGGAAGCCGCTGGGAGGTAAAGGGAATTCATGAAATATGAAGGGAGGGTTTCTTCTCTAGCAAAATTTGAGGTACGGGCTGGTGTGCCGTGCTGTAGAGATGCGTTGCTTTGTGTGGTTGTCTTTAGATACCTGTGGCTACTGAGCTCTTGACCCTGGGCTCATCTGAACTGAGATGGATAGAAGTGTACAGTTTCTCCCAGATTCTAAATAGAGAACAGGAGCAATGAAATCTCAGTTTTTATTGAGTTAATTTAAAAATGAATGCTTCCATGTTGATAGAATAACATGTTTGATGCATAGAGAGAATTTGATTGTATCAACTAATTGATTTTAATGATTTTTAAAATGGCTTTTAAGCATCTTTATGTGGCTGATAGGAAGGGTTTAGCTCAATACAGGCTTTCTTTTTTATTTCCATTGGGCAGCCTGGTTTAGAGGGGTACTGTGGAGACTGGGATTGGACTCTGGCTCATAATTGCTGGCTGAGTGTCCTCAGGCATGGTGGCTTTCGAACTCTCCACAGAGACCTATCCTAATGATTCCTTTTGCAACATACCTTGCATACATGCTCACCTGAGAAAAGTGATGGAATATTCTCGTTCCCATCACATATGCAAAGCATGCTGGCATATGTGTCTCCTGTGTCCTCCCCTGCCTGTTCATCTGAAGATGCACTTGTCCCGCTCTTCTTGGTGAATTCCAACCACAGATGGGCAGTAAACTTTGATTTAGTCTTCACGTATCTCACCATTCTCATTTGCAAAGCAAGGCATATCACCATAACCTCTCACAGCTATTTCGAGGATATGCATTAACACGGCCAATGTAAGTCACAGCACCTGCTAATGGAGCGTTGCTAAGTGGAAGAAAATCTTATTACAGCACTTCTCATGAACCTGTGGTTGGTGTGCTCCAAGAACCCCTACGATGCCTGAAACTGCACAGAGTATACCCAATGTGTTTTTTCTTGTATAAACATACATATGATAAGTATTTCTTTAATATGTGTGTGTGTGTGTGTGTGTGTGTGTGTGTGTGTGTGTAAGCGAATGCATGCGTGCATAAGAAACACAGCTTAGGGAAAGCACTATTAAACATGCAGGCCCTTTTTTCCTCAAGGGAAGAAAAGAACTTCCACCTGCCCACCTGGAAGACTGGAGCGGATGTTGTCTAGCTGCTTGGCCATCTTTTGCTTTTCTATGGATCCAGCCTTTACCTGAATCCTCCTTCCCCTAAATTCTGAACATTGTTCAGGCCCTAATCCTGAGCACTATTTCTCAGGCCATAGAGCCCATCCTAATGGAAGTGGTCCCAGGCACTCTGCATCCTCCATCAAGAGACTCCATCCTCATGCTTATTACAAATCCTTCCTTCCTAGGCCCTTGACCTGAGCACTGTTTATCAGCCAATAGAACTCATTCTTATTGCAGAGGCTACAGGCGCTCTGCTAGAGAGGTGAGCTTTGCAAGGGCATGTTGCTGTGACAATTGTCACATGGAGACTTTCCCCCAAAGCTTTACTGTGTTTAAATGGGTAAGGACTATAAACCGCAAGCTCAGAGTCTGGAAGTTCTGGGCACAGCACCTGCTAAAGTGGAGCTGGTCCGACTTTCATTCTTTACCTCGTGTGGATGTTTCCCTGCTGCCTGTGATGCTTGTAGGGACCCTAGTGTATATGTCCTGAAGAGATGGTTCAGTGATGAAGAGCACTTGCTGCTTTTGTGGAAGACCCAAGTCCAGTTCCTAGCGCCCATATTGGGCAACCCATCAATGCATGTAACTCTAGTTCTGGGGGAATCTGATGCCCTTTTCTGATTTCTGCAGGTGTGTGGGGCACATACATACACATAGGCACACACACGCATATACATTAAATAAAAATAAATCTTAATTTTTTTGATGTATTTGTGTGAATGAGGGGTACATGCATATGTGTATGAATATGTGAGCATATTCTTTGGTCTGCATGCATGTGTGTGAATACATGCATGTGTGTACACCTGTGCCCACACATGTGCATGCATGTGTATGCAAGTGTTTGTGTGTGTATGTGTGTGTGTGAGTATATGTGTTTGTGTCTGTGCCAAGGAGGATATCAGGTGTCTTCTCTCCCCATTATTCCTTTGAGACAGGATCCTCACTGAACCTAGAATCTGACTGGTAGCCAGTAGGTCCCATAGAATTTTTGGTTCTGCTGACCCTGCTATTTGTTAAAAGTGTGATTTGTAAACTAAATTTGTAAACTGTAAAATTTTACTGTTCTATGTGCTCCTTGTAATGATGAGAAATGACATAATTTCTGTGTGATAAGATGAAGGGAGGTGGTTTACATGGGCATCATGACTCAACCGCTGTGGGACTATCAGTTTGATGACCAACTCAGCTGCTAGTTGACTAGTGGGTGGGTACCAAAACCAGCACAGATACACTGGACATAGGGATGCTTCATTTGGGGTGAGACAGACAGGGGTGGTGTGAGATTTCTAATAAACACAGTGACCAATTTAAAACTTATAAACTGCATATTTCTGAAATTTTCCTCATAATGTTTTTGAAGAGTTAACTGAAATTTGGGAAAGCAAAATTATAGGTATGGATGCAAAAGGGATCACTATCTCCCAAAAACCCTTCAGTGTGTCCTGTGAACACTTGGCATCCGGTATAGAAGAGCAACACATAAAATATTAGCAGCTCTCATTGTTGAGATTATCATCAATGAGTCTTTGAGCCTATAAGGTATTTTGAGTGAGGCCATAGAGTGTTGTCTTTGTGTGGAAGGTGACTTCCAGACCATCCAGTCCACTGCTTCTTATACGTTGCTATATAAGAGCTCTGAGGTTATCTCTTTGTGTGTGTGTTCTCTGCTATGAGTAGGCTATAAATTCTCCAAAGTCAGGTGCTGTCATCCATTGACCTGAATTTAACTATAATGTACTCAGGACATATAGGGGACATTTTTCACAAGAGCTTTGGAGCCACATGACCTTGGCTTCACAGCTTGAATACTGCCACTCTGTATTCTCTTTCACCGTGGTCCGTCTCTTACACCAAGTTCTCTTGCCTGTGATGTGGGAAAAACAGTGCCTTGTCAGTTGTATGCAATGTACCATCCACAGAACAGGGTGCAGGGCGTAGAGGTTGTGGTAGATGTTGAGTCATTTTCATGGCGTGAGCCTAATAAATGCTCCAAAGAATGCTAATTCCATGGCTTCACGATATGTAAACAGGGCACCTCGAATGTGAAGGACACCATTCTGATGCTTTTGACATTGGCTGGCCTTCTTGGAATGAACTCATTGGACACTACTTCTAACATGACTGGAATATACACAAAGACTGTGTGCCCAAACACAGCTTCTGTGAATAGAATTTTCTAGTCCATCTGGCCCAATTCTTAGGCTTCCTCTTGTGTAGGCAGAAAGACAAGGTAACTGGAAACAGCCTAGGGCAGCTTTATGCAGCCCTTGAGCTTTTGAGCCTCCAAGCAGGAGTGCTTGATTTGGCAGTGTGGCCAGAGAGAGGAGGAGTCCATTCCCAGGGCTCTGTTGAACTCAGCAAGAGCATCTCTGTGCTCTCTGAAAACATTGTCCTTCAACTGACAGCTGGCAAGAAGCAGGCTTGGCAAATCATTACAGCGTTCAAGCCCCAGTGCCCCCATTTCTCAGTAAGAGGACTTCAGGGTGAAGTTGTGAGGTTTCAGAGTAGTTTGGTCCCATGTGTTTTTAATGTCCTCATCAAAGTTTGAGACTATGTCAGGGGGCAGAGACAATGATCCAGGTGGGTAAAATGTTTCATGGTGCTTCTCAACTAGAGTACTCAATCCTTTCTTTTGCCCTGTTGGTGAAGGCAGGTCTCTCATTTCAGATTGGAATGACGATTGACTACATGGTACAGACACTGGGCGGATATGAGCCAGGGAAGTTTACTAGTCACATGACTCCCTAAGGAGGTAGAAACTGGAAGCAGGATGAACGACCAAAGTCATTGGAAGCAAGCTTTGTAGTAACAAAAGGGTATGGAATTTTTGGTTCCATGGGAGGATCTGATTGGTTTGTTTATATGGCACTTCACTTATGCAGAGTGGTGACTGTCCTCACTCTGCCTCCTGGTATAACGTGTCTTTTAATGCATCTGTCCAAGCTGCTCATGAAGTGCTGTACCCATTTCCTTTTCTCTTATTGCCAGTGCTTCTCATCCTACACTTGCTTCTGGATTCCTCCTGCTTGTCAACTCCTGTATTCCTTGCGCATGTCAATTCCTGTATTCTTCCTCCATGCCATTTTCCCTGGGGCAACTGTTAGAGATTCTTGAATCTAATATACTACTAGATGTTGGAGGAGGCTGCTAGTTAGTTCCCGGCTTAGCCCTGAAATAATCACACAGAAACTGGATTAATTAAATCACTGCTTGGCCCTTTAGCTCTAGCTTCTTTTTGGCTAACTCTTACATATTAATTTAACCCATTTCTATTAATCTGTGTATGGCCACATGGCTGTGGCTTACCAGCTCAAGTTATGGCATCTGTCTATGGTGGGGCTACATGGCTTCTCCCTGACTTTCCCTCCTCTTTCTCCCAGCATACGTTAAATTTTCCCCACCTAGCTCTGTTCCCCTATAGCTCTGCTATAGGCCCAAAGCAGTTCCTTTATTAACCAATAATACAGCATACAGAGGGGAATCCCACATCAACCAGAAATGCAGATTCTTGAGCTCCATCCCAGAACTACTGGATCCAAAACTCAGGGAATGGAGCCTGACAGTTTAACTAGTTCTCTAGACTGTAACTCCCAAGGCCAAGTGTTTTAGTGAGCTTGACCCTTTCCAAATGGTTTCTAACAGATTTACCAGCCTTTATATCATTATTCCAGGTTTATATTAATCTATATCAATCTTCTCAAGGAAGCCTTTCACAATGACTCCATAGCTAAAGTCTCTTCTGGCCGTGTAGGCCTCTGCAGCCCATTGTGGTCTAGTTATAATATCTTGCACATCTCCTTCTCTTGGTTATGGGTGTGGCTAGCACTGAGTGTTGAACACAGCTGCTGACTAGATCTCTCTGGACTCTGGGATTTTTTTTATACTAAAAGAATAAAGTTTGTTTTGTGTGTATCTTTTTAAAATTTATTTATTTATTATTGATTTTATTGAGCTCTATATTTTTCTCTGCTCCCCTTCCTGCCTTTCCCCTCCCCTTCAGCCCTCTCCCATGTTCCCCATGCTTCCAATTTACCTAGGAGATCTTGTCTTTTTCTACTTCCTATGTAGATTAGATCCATGTATGTCTCTCTTAGTGTCCTCATTGTTGTCTAGGTTCTCTAGGATTGTGATTTGTAGTTTGGTTTTCTTTGCTTTATGTTTAAAAATCACTTATGAGTGAGTATATATGATAATTGTCTTTCTGGGTCTGAGTTATTTCACTCAATATGATGTTTTCTAGCTTTATCCATTTCCTTGCAAAATTCAGAATGCCGTTATTTTTTTCTGCTATGTAGTACTCCATTGTGTAAATGTACCACATTTTCCTTATCCATTCTTTGATCAAGGGGTATTTAGGTTGTTTCCAGGTTCTGTCTATGACAAACAATGCTGCTATGAACATAATTGAGTATATGTCCTTGTGGCACGATTGAGCATCCTTTGGATATATACCCAAAAGTGGTATTGCTGGGTCTTGAGGAAGGTTGTTTCCTAATTTTCTGAGAAATATCCATACTGACATCCAAAGGGGCTATACCAGCTTGCACTCCCACCAGCAATGCAGGAGTGTTCCCTTTTAGCCACAACCTCTCCAAAATAAGTTGTCATCAGTGTTTTTGATCTTGGCCATTCTTACAGGTGTAAGATGGAATCTCAGAGTTGTTTTGATTTGCATTTCTCTGATGTCTAAGTATGTTGAGCATTTCCTTAAGTGTCTTTCAGCCATTTTAGATTCCTCTGTTGAGAGTTCTCTGTTATGTCTGTACTCCACTTTTTTTATTGGATTATTTGTTCTACTAAAAGAATAACGATTTTTTATTAAGCATTATAAGTTGCATTCAATAGCCTCCGGATTCAACACACCACAATCCACTGACAGTCAATCAGACCGAAGAACAGTTCATTCTCCACAATCCATGAGTTAGGGCGGAACGCCTTTCAACTTACAGTATGATCCTACTTAGCTCTTGCGGGCAGGGGCTGGAAAATTACATCTCATTTCTGATCACTGATGTGATGAAGAACATTGGAAGTATATGAAATGTAAGGAGTGATTCTGATTCAAAGTATGTTGCTTGGAAACAGTAACAAAATATCAAAATGATAGAAGTATGCCTGCTTCTACAAAATTCCTTATGGGAGACTTCTGAAGAACAATCAATCTGTTTCCTGCTACAAAAGGGGAGGAGTGTTTTGTTTTTTTAAGATCAAAAATTTTTTGTTTTCCAAAAAATTTCATATGTTATTGTCCGTTCTTCCATTCTTACCAGTATGTGCTCATTTGCAAAACAAAAATGCTAATAATCGGTAATAGTCCTATAAAAGATGTTAACTGTTTAGTCATTGACTGATCATGCTCTAACCTTAAAATTTTGTGATTATTGACCTCTGTTGCATTTATTCTACCCCCAAATTATCTAGCCATTTGAAATATATCAATATTACTCTGGTGTACTTACTAATGTGTGCATTACTATTCTTTGTTGCTGTTTTATGCCTTCGTATTAGCAAAATATGGACTCTGGGTTTAAATCCTCTTTCTGATTCTTACTTTGGCTTGAACAAGTTACCTAACTTTCTCTACTTGGTCATTTACTCATCTATACGATGAATATGACAACGGCACCTCCGAGGTTTTCATGAGAGTGAAATAGTGTACTAAAGCCTTTGGCATTGCCTGGCATTTGGTGAATAACCAGCACATGTTAGTAATGATTATTTGGCTTCTAGAATGTGAATCTCATCTTTACCAACAGAAAGTAACTTTCTTGGTGCCTCGGGTTCCTCACTGTGAAATGTGGATAATAATATTAGGTTAACACAATTGTTATAAAGACTAAATGAGTCTATGAATGCCAAGTGCCAGCACAAAGGAATTATACAGTAAAGCTTAATGATTACCATGATCACCATCAGACTGTGTGGAACATACTGATCGTGCCAGGTGGGCCCCTCACTCAAGTAATATAACTGAGGAGGAAAGGTGGTCATAAGCAATTGGGATCCACCAGCCTGTAAGTGAACCCCACTTCCTTGTGTAAAGTGCCTCCAGGCCGTCATTCTTTTTCCTCCCCTCCCCGTTTCATGTCTCTTTGTATCCATGGAGATGACTCCTGCTAGGCGAATCATAAATTTTGCTTATACTTTTTAGCAATAAGTTCTGTTAAGGAGGAGATAGGAGCGCGTGCACACTGCTCCTTCCCAGGTCTCTCTTCCCCATCCCATTCAGAGTTTGTGAGAGTCTCATTAGAAAAGAGACTCACTGGGAAAGTGGAGAGGTTGCTCTACCATCAAGCACTCTTGGAATGCCTTGTTTATGTCTTGGCACAGTGTTGGCGAGGCCCCATCTGGCTACCTTTCTTTTTCAGTGAAATGTTTTTAAAAGCAGCTTTCCACACGTCTCTGGGGATGAGTCTATGAAGTTGCCTCCACCGTTCAGGGTCCAGATTTCTCTCTGAGGGCTTAGCCTGTCGTGATCTTATTACTGTCACTATAATACTTTTATTTGGCTGCTTCTGCATGAAGGAAAGAGAAGGCTGGCGCTATTAGCTAAGTGTTTATTATGTGTCATGCTCAATACTGGTGGACACTTGACCATTGCTGCTTGAGGTGGGTGACTTTATGCTTATTTTGGAAGTAGAAAGATCAAGGCCCGAAGATGGTGTGAGGGGTCAGGCATGCTGTGGGGAGGACTGTGAAAGGGGATCCTTTCTGATTTTGGCCTGTATCCAAGTTTCAGGTGTCATTCTCTCATCTAAGACTATTCAAGACAGGCCATCTAGACTCCTTTGCTCTCAGGCCTACTCTTTCCAGCAGCAAGGCAGTCATCTTTTAGTCTTTTTTTTTTCTTTCCTGACTTCTCACTAAAACCAGCCTGATATTGTGTCTCTTTGTTCACTTCATGGCTAAGTAAATAAATGAAGTCTAGGTAGTGTGCTGATATCTCAGTATGAATAATCTTGTGTAAAATTCTTCTCTCTGTTGAATGTTCTATATTTTGGTTGTCACTGCACCTTGGCAGAGGTGAAAGTTGAGGAGATGGGAATTCAGACTTGAAGTCACTGTGCATCAGAGCCGGGACGCAATCTTTGTGCTCCAGTTTAGAATGTGGTGGCCTTAATCTATGTCTGAAATATAGCCCCAGTCTGAGATACTGTGACCACTGCCACAATATGATGTTTACAGTCTGTGGGGACAAGAAACGGTGGTAAGGAGGTTAGCATAGAAACTATGTTGTTCACCTGGACACTGTGTGGGCCGCTGTTCCTACCTGCAAACTTTGATATTTGATATCATGATCATAATATTCTATCATGACGATGTGGAGTGACCCCCATGGATGAGCTGGGGAGCCCCCTCTCTCCTTTTCCACTGGGGACCTGTAAGGCTTCTCAGAGTGTCTTGGTTGTAATTACTGATTTGGAAACTAACTTACATCAAAAACAGCCAATGGCCAAATCCTCACCACTCATTCCTTTACCTATTTCCTGATCCCTATGGCTTTGTGGGTTGTACATCATCCTGTCACCTGGATTTGACACAGGATAGGTGGATGTCTTCTACGACTCAGGGGGGTCATGGCTTCCCTGTATTCCCTTATGCTGGTTGCTTCTTACAGATAACTCTCTAGTTAGCACAGATTACAAGAGCTGCACAGTGAACAAGCCGCAGATGAGAACACAGTACCAGCATAGAGTTATTCAGCGCCCTGAGCTGAGAGCCCAGGCTGAAATCCTCTGTGCGTTGTAATTTCAGTGATATGTGCAGTGGATTTTAGGAAGGCACTTGGTTTAAGTATCACATCCCAGCCAGGTCTAGCATGCAGTTTTGGTCCTACGCATTTTCAATTAGCTAAATCTTTGGAGGGTGCTGACAGCTCAAAGTTACCTTTATTTGCTGAATCCTGATTTGGCTGCAACTTGGGAAGAGCAGGGACAGCGCTAAGATCACACAGACCTGGCAAAGTCCCCTTGTCCTGTTTGCACAGAAAGCTTATCACTGGGTGCCTGAGTTAATCCTTACTTCCTCCATGAGGGTCTATCCACCAAGAGGCTCCCTGATTATTTGCCAGCCCAACTCTAAGGGGCTTCCTTCTGAGTTGTTCATATTTACTCATTTGTTTGAGTTTTCCCTCTCTTCTCAAGATTGTGTACGCTAGTCCACAAACATTGGCTAAGCTTATACTTTGGACCACACACCATTCTTGGAGCTATAGATACAAACAAAAATTAGTTAGAGGAGTCCACGGTCTTCACTAACCTTATGGCAGAGGGACCAAGTAAACAAAAGCAAGAGTATATGAGAATGGAGAAAGTAAGATGGGCCAGGGGATTGACATGACTGGGATGAGGCTTCTCTGTTAGATAGTATATGGCTGGTCAGGAAGCTGCTTTGCTAAGATGACTCACGTGAAATGAGAGTTAAGGCCATCTGATTTTCTTGGCTTGTTTTGTGTCCCAGGCTTGTAAATATTTATGAGCTGAAACAGTAAACAGAGGTAGAGAAAAGAGCAGACTCTATGTCTACAGCTTTTCTTGTGGCCCCCTAGCTCTCTCAAGGTGGGTAGCTGCCCAGTCTATTCGGAGCATCTCCCTTGTTTTGTGGACATCAAGGTGACCTTCTGAGAGGGAGGATGGTAGGGAATGGAGGTTTGGGCTTGTGAATGAATGACTTGCGTTTCATTATCAAACTTTTGCCTTAGCAGTCACATCTGTGAACGGGAAGTAGTAGTTTGACAATGACTGTCATGTGCACTTGATGATGATAGAATTAAAATGCTGAGTTACCAGGTATCTTTAGACATATGTAGGGAACAAGTCACGACCCTGCACCGTAGCTGTTGCCTTGAGAGAAGTTCTTAGAGCATCCCCTTGGTGCTGGGACCATGAGAAGACCCATGATGCCAGTGAGAAAATGACAACTCCAAATAGTAGAGTAACTTGTTCAAGTCAGGAAGTTAGTCAGCAGAATGGTGGGTATTCAGGTTCAGTAATGTCTGACTCTTGTATCACGTACCAAGCATCCTTTGAGCTTTGCCTCCCACTTTCAAATCATCTCCAGGTTGTCTCACCTTCTGCTGTTCAAACAGAGAGATACTCTCTTTAGATAGAATTTACCAGAAGTGGCAGTTAATAATTTATTAATAATATTAATGAAGTGAAACCAAACTGGAGTTATTTTCCTCCCTGGCCTTATGCCCAAGTGCTTTTCCGGCTCACTTGATTTGCTAAAGTAGGTATTTACTGCATGGGAAAGGCTTTCTGTGGCACGTGCAGAAAATGGAGGACAGATCATTTACTTTTACATGATTTAAAGCATTGAAAGGCTTTGAAAGGATGAATAGCATCGAGCCCACTCTTTCCTCCCCTTGGCCAACCTTTCCCGATCTCTGATAAAAGGAGAGCATCTCCCAGATCTTCCTCTGCTTAAATGCAAAGACTTAGTGAATGCCTGCTTCCAGCCCCATTGCTCTAAGCATGCATTCAGTATTTAGGTAGCATATTCTAGCCAACTGGAAAGTTAGATCTTGAGGAGAAGCCAGATCTAAACCTACATCAGCAAAAGAACAAACGGAACCTGATGATGTTTCATGAATGTATTTTGGAGAACTCCTCATAACCATGGATCTTGAGCCCCTTACCAAAATGCAGATTTCTAGATCCCACATTCTACTATTTAATAGGACTTGTGTGAAAAGGGAGTACTTCAATTCCCCCAGTGATTTTTTTTTATACTTTATTGTTTTTATTTGAGCTATACATTTTTTATCCACTCCCCTTCCTAGTTCAGAAAAGTAAACTGAAGAATTGAATTTCATTCCAGAACTTGTACCAAGTTCTAATTACATAAGGTATTTATTTATTTATTTATTTATTTATAGACAAAATGTTGTTGTCATATCCCAACATCAGCCTGGCAAGCTCTGGAATCCAGGCATGTGACACTGCCTAGCAGTTTGCACAGCTGCTAAGAGTGGCTCTGGACACGTGCCCCGAAGAATGAGCAGGACTGCGAAAGGCACTCAGGGCCCACGTGCTTGGAGGTCTGTTTAAAGTACTTGTGCTGCTTACTCTGGACAATGGACGTCTTGGATTTTTCAGATTCTTGGAGGTTGCCTTGTGGGAAGGACCAGGCTTGTTCTTTTTGTTGTAGGGAGCAGGGCTACAATCAATGTGTTTGTCAGAAACTGTTGCTAGGCAAACTACAGCTGTTGCTGACAAGAGCTGGGCAACCCTGTGTATCCACCAAATACCCAAGGCTGCTTCTAGTGGTATGAGTATACCCATGGTGAACGGGAATGTACAGGTGGCACAGGACCTGGGTGGCTATAAAGGCCATCACAGATAGAAAAATGCCCGCCCTCAACAAGTCCAGTGTTGCTGGCATTTTAATATATTTTAAAAAGTTATAGTAATCTCTTTGTTTCTGTCTCTGTCTCTCTCTGTACGTGATTATTTGTAAGCATATGCATATACATCTGAGTATACTATGAAGAAAATTATGGTTCACTTTGGGAAAATTAAAGGTTTATTTATTTATTATTCAACAAATATGTTTGTCATGTTTCCTCCATGTCAGTTGATGTCCCAGATGTGTGACTCAGAGCTACATGACTCAGTGTTTATCCTGTGGGTCTTGGTCTAGTGATAGAGACCGAAGGAAAAACAGAAGCTTAAAATGACCCATGGTGAATACAAGAACAACAGGTTTTTATGTAGCAGGGAAGAAGGGAGCTCCCCTAGACTGCATAGGGAAGGAGACAAGCCTTGGGAAGGATTTCTGGGCTAGATGGTTGTGGTGCTGACCACTGACGGTCACCTGAGGAGGTTGTGCAGAGGGAAGACAATGGCAAAGTCACTAGAGATGGAACCACTAGAGAGGAGGAGCCGGGGCTTCAGGGAAGAAAAGAGTGAGGTTCTACAGGGCTGAAAACCATGGTTGAGTATAAAAGCCTCACCTCATGAAGGGCCTTGTGTTCTATACTGAAAGACGTGGTTTAGGGAACCTTTGGGAACGTTGGACTAGTAGACTAAGGCACCTTTGCTGATACCGGAAATCAAAGCTGACGTTTCTGAGTTGCTGTACTAATGCCACCTGGTTTTGATCAGATGTTGCCATGCACTTGTGATCTCATTGGCTGGTAATCATGAGCACAATGTAACAGCAAACAACAATGAAGAAACAATAACAACAACAGCAGCAATAACAACAGCAACAATAGGCTTCCATACTGAGAGGCACAAGTACCATTGCTTCAAGGAACTCCTTGTCAGAGGTACCTGCTCCCACAGCTAGCCTCAGAGGCCTGCTCTGCCCTTCCAGCTTGGCCACCATCAGCCCAGTGTTTCATTGGGAGAGGCCATTTGGAACCTTGGTCTCAGGCTTCAAAAATAGGGGTCATCCTCAAAATGTTTTGCAATTTTAAGAGTATTTTGGATATCCATCAGGAACACATGTATGTAGAACTCCCCCCCCCTTGGGTTTTCTATTCTTCATTGGAAAGGCACAGGAAAAAGACCATATTTTAAATTTTATTTAAGATTTTTTTAACTCTCTAGTGTTATATGTGGTTAGAGTGGGAATGAAAAATTAATGGGAGAATTTAGATAGATTGCAGATTTTCCAGGAACACTTGTGTAGGCAGATTCCTTTAGCTTGACTGGTGTACCCACATCTCTGTTGACACCAAGCACGAACAGGAGGAAGGGTGTGATGGAAATTCTCTGTTTATTTCACTTATCAGTAAGTAACATACTTGTTACAGGTAAATAAGCATGACAAAGGACCACGTCTTCCCAGTTCTTCCTGCCTTGTGGAGATGTTTTGTCACGTTGCTAGGTTACCAGGCTGAAGGATTCTACTTTGGGGAAGGAAGTTATTTTAAAACATCCAATGAACATCTTTCCGCAAAACTTCCTCACAGTTTGGAAAAGGCTCTCAGTTTGCAGAAGAATGTGAATGAAGAAAGGAAGGACCCCAAAAGTCTTAGAGACAAACTCTAAAGAAAAGTAAGATTAAAAACTCTAAAGGCATCCCAACCAGAGTGTATTATCAAAAGCTGAAATGGATCGCCAATAACTGGTCAGGTTAGGAGCTCTGAGTGTTTAATTAATGGCTTGCCAACCTCACAGAGTAGATTAGGATAAAGAGATAGCATACACATGCTTCTTTGAAGAAGGTACGGTGATCCCTCAGATCCTTCACATCCTGTGGGGCTTCTTGCCTCTTCTCTCTTGGACAGATTCTGCAGAGGTATTTGGAAACCCTGGGAGATCTATTCATTTGAGTATCTGTGTCAAGTGATTGTCAGTCTGCATGATAGAGACACACAGTGCCTGGACAGGTCTGGTCTATATCCTGGTGGAGGTCACATCTTGGTCTTGTTAGAACTGCTGCCTTCTGCTTATCAGGATTCTCCCGGGTGACAAATATCTTGGTTACACTGTTATGAATGAAGGCAGGAACTGGGAAGTCCGGGGGTAGAGCTGAGGTCAGTCACCCCTCAACTGAGTGACTGAAGTCTTCCACCCTTCACTTCTTGGCTCTGCTTTCCTCGGGAGCTCACTCTATCACAAGGCAAGCAGGATTCCTCTATGTAGCTGGGCACACGGTTGCTAACAGATCAAGGATCTAATAATTCCAATTTGAGACTCACACGGAAGAAGATGAAGATGGCCTTTTAAAATGATTGCTCATTAAACTTAGCGGAAGCCTGACTGGTTGTGTTTGGATCATGTGTTCATCTTTGAACAGTGAGTGGCCAGGCCTATTGCTTGAGCTGGGAAGTGATGAATGGCTTGAACAACTGGGACTCTGGCAGGTATAGAAGCCTCAGAGAGAAATTAATGAACTACTAAGAACAACATCACAACTTGACACGCAGGTTACCTGAACTACTCAATTCAATGAAGAAGTTTCCAGAGTCCTTTAAACTTTGTTCTAGGTAGACCTACATAGCACCTTCTGACACAGACTGCTGTTTATTCTTTTTTTTCTTCCCACTCAAGTTAATTCTCAGGAGCACAGCCTTTTGGTTTATTGGAGGAAGAGAAGTCACTTTTTTTTTTCTGCTAGAAGTTCCAGCCTAAATGTAATCATTGCATTAACTTCATTGATTAGTGACAGGACTAATGAAGGCTAATAAAGCTACCCTTCATGTGTCAAGGTCATTTTCATATGTTTCATCAACAAATAGTCTCACACACACGGGAGCTACAGGGCATATAAGTCCTGTTAGAAGATGTGGCCTCTTTTCTCCAGTGAACTCACAATCACATTAAAGGGAAAAGATACACAAGAAAGTTGAACATTGATAAATATGACAAAGATGTTTTTAGTATGAAACAGCCTCACAATAAAACATTGGGTTACTATTACTACCATAAACTAGAAGAGTAAAGAACAGGGCCACGGAGACTATTTTGAAGGATTTCTACGTCCCGAGCTGGCTAGTGTTCTGTTTGGGGTTAAGATGGGTCTTAAAGGATGCACTGAATAGGCTACCTGCAGAGGATGAAATTCTCTCTCTCTCTCTCTCTCTCTCTCTCTCTCTCTCTCTCTCTCTCTCTTTCTTTCTTTCTTTCTCTCTCTTTCCTCCTCCTCCTCCTCCTCCTCCTCCTCCTCCTCCTCCTCCTCCTCCTCCTCCTCCTCCTCCTCCTCCTCCTCCTCCTCCTCCTCCTCCTCCTCCTCCTCCTCCTCCTCCTCCTCCTCCTCCTCCTCCTCCTCCTCCTCCTCCTCCTCCTCCTCCTCCTCCTCCTCCTCCTCCTCCTCCTCCTCCTCCTCCTCCTCCTCCTCCTCCTCCTCCTCCTCCTCCTCCTCCTCCTCCTCCTCCTCCTCCTCCTCCTCCTCCTCCTCCTCCTCCTCCTCCTCCTCCTCCTCCTCCTCCTCCTCCTCCTCCTCCTCCTCCTCCTCCTCCTCCTCCTCCTCCTCCTCCTCCTCCTCCTCCTCCTCCTCCTCCTCCTCCTCCTCCTCCTCCTCCTCCTCCTCCTCCTCCTCCTCCTCCTCCTCCTCCTCCTCCTCCTCCTCCTCCTCCTCCTCCTCCTCCTCCTCCTCCTCCTCCTCCTCCTCCTCCTCCTCCTCCTCCTCCTCCTCCTCCTCCTCCTCCTCCTCCTTCTTCTTCTTCTTCTTCTTCTTCTTCTTCTTCTTCTTCTTCTTCTTCTCTGTTATAAATGTCCTGTTTGAATGCAGAGACTTTTGTCACATCTTCCTAGGAAAGCTCACACAATGTTCAGATAAACCATGGTCATCAGAAAAGACCCCTTAGTTTGGACACCATCCATCCAATTGATCCACAGATCTACCACTTCAGTAATGAGCAATATGTCCCAAGTGGTAAATAGTGTCATCTCTTTGAAACTTTGATTCTTCAAATGGATTATTAATTTCCATCTTATGGGCACCATCAAATCACTATAACAGTAATCAAAATTGTACTAACTTATCTTGAAGAGTCTTTGGTATGGTAATCCACCTATCTATCTTCTAATCATTTTCTTGATGATGAAAAAGATGCAGAGCAGTTGGAACTAACTTGCTGATGGTCACAAAGATAATAAAAAGCAAAATCAATCAGAGTATTGAGTGGATTTTGGAACCAAGACATGAAGTCAGTGGGAAGACCCTCCACCAGCTTTCCTATGCTAGTCAGACCCCTTGTTGCCCTGACTGCCTCTTAGCCACAGTACTGGTTTAAGACAAAGGACAAAGAACTCTCTGCTCTTTCCTTTTTGCTAGAGTCAAAATAATTGTGCATATTTATGGGGAATAGTATAATAGCTTGATACATGTGTGCAATATATAATGACCAAATATGGGTAATTAGCTTTCTATGTTCATAACCTTTTAGATGATCTTTGTGTTGGGACTCTTTGAAATCCTCTCTGCCTATTCGTTGTAAAAATATGAATTACTGAAAACCCTTATCACCCTGCTGGGCTGAAGGATGTTAGAACTTATTCCTCCTATCTGACTCAATTCTGGTACCTATTCTCCCAACTTGCCTCTACTCTTGAGTCCTTCCTAGCTTCTAGTGGCCACTCTTCTCTCCGATTTCATGATATCAAGTCTATTTAGCTTTCACTGATGAGTGAGATCATGCAATGTACATTTTACTGTGAATGGCTTATTTCTCTTAATAGGATGCTCTCTGGTCCCATCTGTGTTCAAGACTACGTTCCCTAAAGGCTTTAGATCTCATTACAGCTTTGTTTGGCTGAGATAAACACAGGGTTTTTCTGCAGGGGAATCTGTCAAAGGGGAGTTGGTTTCAGAGGAATTAATTGGAGTTCTTCTAACACTCCCCTGACACTGACCCGAGCATTCTGCTCATCTCCAGTAGATTATCATTAATCGGGTAAGCAGGGTGACAGTGTCTACAGAGTGAATTTATTAACTTCCCCAAGATGAAGGGGTGAGAGGAGGCCAGGATACTCAGATTTATTTGGAGGGATTTGGAGTGGAATGCTCAGTGGTTGATGGTTTGTAACTCCCATCTAATAGCAAGATTAATGATTTCTCTGGGCTTCATGAAAGGTTAGGATTAGAATATTTTGTCTTCGTTTCTAACAGGTTTATTGAGGTGAACTTGAACTACAGAGAGATGTCCTTTTAACTCGATATGGTAATATGCCTTAGTAATCCCAGTACTGTAAAGCCTTGAGAGAGGAGATCTCAAGTAAGAGGCCCAGTTACTATGTGGTAAATAAGCTTTAACTGTCAACTTGACTCAATCTGGGGTTGTTTGGGAAAAAAGTATTAACCAAGTATTGTTTAGATCATACTGCTGCAGGCATGCAACATGACAACGAGGGGTTGGCTTGATTATTAATTGATGTGGGAAGATCCACTGTGAATTGGGAGGCTCCATTTTAATGAACTGGGCCCTGAAATGTGTAAGAGTAGAGAAAGCTAGCTAAGTAAGCAAACAAGGACCAGGCATTTCTTCTTTCTCTGTTCTTGACTATGGGTGTGACTATGACTAGCTGCTTGTGTTGTTGCCCTTGCGTTCCCTTAAGATTCACTGTGACCTGGGATTGTAAGCCAAATGAACACTTCCTCTGATAAACTACTTTTTTTTTGTTAGAGTGTTTTTCTTAATCACAACAGCAGCAATGAAACTAGAACAGAAAGTTAGAAGTCAGCCTGTGCAACAATACAAGACCCTGTCTCAAGGGAGGGTAGTGGAGAAAAATGCATAGCTTAATGAAAACAATAAAAAAGACCCTGTCTCAAAAACTGTAAAACAAAACAAAACCACAACAGCAAAAAACCGTTTATAGATTTAATGGCCAAGGGGGTCCTGTGGAAATTTCCAAACAACCCAGGCTCTTGTTAAGACAAAGAGCTACTTTCTGCAAATTGACAGTGGGGCCCCATGGCCAAGGACAAACTCACACAACTCATTGAACATGGAGAAGTCGAGTTGGTGCCTACATGGAGTCTTCACCCCTACTTTCTACTCTGTTTTGTGTGGGAAGGCACTCTGCAGGCTGCTGAAAGAGACATCTGGACATCAACTTGTAGCAACTCTTTCTCTGTACCATCAGCTCCCAAATAATGGTGCTGAGATTTATTATTAATTATGAAAGCTTGACCTTATCTTAGGCTTCTCCCATGGGCTCTTATAAGTTAAATTAACCCATTTATTTTAATCTATATTCTGTTGCATGGCTTGTTACCTCATCTCTCCATAGCTTGAGTCTGGCTAGTGGCCTCACCTTTCTTCTTCCTTGTGTCCTCTTTGTCTTCAGAAGTCCTGACTAAGCTCTTCCTGACAAGCTATTGGCCATTCAGCTCTTTATTAAACCAGTCATAGTGACATATCTTCACACAGTGGAAAGGAATATTTTGTAACATTTCTCCTTTTTTTGTCTAAATATAAAAGAACAGTTTTTATTCTATCATAATAAAACTATAAACAATAAGAACAATTATTGGGTAAGAATTACATTCACAATGTCCAGTCCATTTTATTTGGCATATCTGGAGAAAATATTTTATTATTTATCTTATTTTGACAAATTTAAAGTTTTATACCTAAATAATTTTTATCATAGCTTGTACTACTAAAACTGTCTTTTTAGACTCAAACGATTTTTCTTTGCTAAACAATTTAAGCTTTTATGCCTCTCAAGCTTATATATTTTATACTTCTTTTGTTTTATTTAGACAGAAGGTAAACATGTTGTGGAATTTTTTTTTTACACCATGTACATTGCTGTGATGGGTGTAAGAAAAAAATGAATGACCAATAGCTAGGCAGGAGGTATAGGTAGTAAGTACTCCCAGGGAGAAAGAACTCTGGGAAGAAGAAAAGCAGAGTTGCCACCTGGACTCAGAAGAAGCAGGACATGCAGGAGGAGAGGGAAAAGCTATGAGTAATGTAGCAGCACATAGATGAATAGAAATAGGTTAATTAATTAACTAAATTTTAAATTATAACCTGTTTGGCCTATTAGCTCAGGCTTTCTTTTTTATTTTTTTAAAGAAGAAAACAAACTTTTTTTTAAAAAAAATTATACATACCCATTCCAAGTTTCTACTCCCTCCCCTCCTCCCATTCCCTCCACTTTTCCCCCCACCCCCATCCACTCCTCAGAGAGGGTGAAGCACATTGCTTTGGGAAAGGTCCAAGGCCCTCCTTACTATATCTAAGTTGTATAAGGCATCCATCCAAAGAGAATAGGCTCCCAAAAAGCCAGTACAAGCAGTAACACCATCCTGAGTGAGGTAATCCAGACCCTAAAAGATGGATATGGTATGAACTCACTTATAAGTGGATACTAGCTATACACAAAGGATATTGATCCTATAGTTTATGATCCTAGAGAAGCAAAGTAGTAAGGTGAACCCTAAGAAAAACATATGTAGACCCACCTAGAAAGCTGAAATAGACAAGATTACCTGACAAAATTAGGAACATGGGAGTGGGGGGAGAAAGGGAGGGGCAAGGAGAACTTAAGAGAATGCAATAGTTGAGATGGAGGAAGGACAGAGATGAGAACAAGGAAAGAGATCTCTTGATTGAGGGAGCCATTATGGGGTTAGTAAGAAACCCTATGCTAAATAAATTCCCAGAAATCCACAGGGATGACCCCAGCTAAGACCCTAAGCAATAAAGGAGAGGGTGCCCCAACTGGCCTTGCCCTGTAGTCAGACTGATGATTATCTTAAATATCACCATAGAACCTTCATCTATCAACTGATGGAAAGAGAGGCAGAGACCCACACCGGATCACTGGACTGAGCTCCCAAAATCCAGTTGAAGAGTGGGAGGAGTGAGAATATGAGTGAAGTGGTCAAGGAATGGGTTAATTTAAGTTCTAAGAGCTAGTTAGAAACAAGCCTAAGTTAAGACCAAGCTTTTATAATTAATAAGAAGGCTCTCTTTGTCATCATTTGGGAGCTGCCTGGTGGGACAGAGAAAGACTTGTTACACCAAACCAGTTACAAAACCTCTGATCTACAATCTGTCCTGTCTGCAAAAATGTGCTAGGATAATGGTGACTCAGAACTTGTGGGAGTACCCAGCCACTATCTTATTTGACTTAAGACCCACTCCATGAGAGGGAACCTGGGCCTATACTGGTTGGGTAACCAAGAACCAGAGACTAGATCACAGTGTGATAAATTCGAACATACAGAAATCACTAGTGACAGACCATCACCAAAACTGAGGTAATACATGCACCAACCAATTCCCAGCCAATGTTCCTAGTGTAGAAAGAGCACAAAATAGTCTCAAACAATTTACAGTTAACAATGTGGCACACCTCATCAATTATTAGTTAGTTGGGAGTTTGAGGATATATGATTTGTGTGACATTTTTTTTCTTTTTTTGAACCCTGTGTTTCTTTTCATCTTCTTTCATAATTCTTCTCTTATAACAAAACGCCCCAAGTGTGTGTTTGCTCTTTTCCAGTTAGTGTGCTTTGAAGACGTCATATTTCTAACATCTGGAAGCCTTTGTTTGGCGTGACACCTGATGGTATGCACCTTTTGTTTTTCTTTTGAAGGCGTAAGTCACGAACAAGGCCACACCAGTTTGGAGTTATGATTAATAGGGTGTTATTTATTTAAAGGGGAAAACTTACAGATCACCATCCCAGACAACAGCCATCTGCACAACCAGGAAGGGAGTCTAGTCTCCAGCTGAGCAGGAAGTGAAGAGAGCGAGCAGAGGAAATAGCCGCTTTTTTAAAGGGAGAGAGACCACGCCCCAATGGGCTGGTATCACAGCAGCTATTGGTTGGAGGGGCGGAAGGACCTCCCGCAACATTCTTTCAAAACTACTGTGTCTCACTCTTTCTTTTTAATACATGTTCCTCCAGGCCAACTTCATCTGCCCGGAGATGGTTTTGAAACCAAATAAGACACTTATGAAAGTTCAGTACTGGTGGACTTAGATTTGAATGCCAGTCTGCGCATCTTTTGGCTATGCAAATAAATGCAAATTACAGATGGACTCTGACCTACAATTGTTTAATTCATTTTTTTTCTTTTTTAAACCCTGTGATGCTATAAAAGCCATCTGCTTTTAGCAGAAGCTCTACTTTGAATTTTGGTCTTTTTTAGGCTTGTGATAAGTGCCCATTAATCTTTAGCCACACTCAATGATGAAGGAAAACAATGAATCTCCATGGTGTGCTGTTGCTAACGCCACAGTGCATGGTGTGTCAGATGGCTTAAGCACATTTTGAACTTACAGTGGCTTTATCAGGACACAGCCTCATCCTAAAACAAGGAGTGTTTGTGCTTAGCACCTCTGAGAAGGGATGTCCTCATTGGTGTGGGGATAATCTTTTTTCATATTTTTTATTAAAAATTTTTTTTTTCATTTTGCATACTAACCTCAGTTCCCCTTCACTCCCCTTCTTCTGCCCCCCCTTTCCATCTCCCATCCACTTCTTAGAGGGGATAAATAAGGTCTTCCTTGGGGAGTCAACAAGTCTGGCATATCAACTTGAGGCCAGACCAAGCTTCCCCTTTCCATTAAGGCCAAACAAGGTATTCCAACATAGGGAATGGGCTCCAAAAAGCCAGCTAAAGCGCCTGAGATAGGTTCTGGAGCAACTTCCAGGGCTCTCCAAACAGACCAAACCCCATAACTGTCTCCCACATTCAGAAGGTCTAGTTTGATCCCTCACAGGTTCCCCAGCTGTCAGTCCATAGTCTGTGAATTCAAAGGGATAACCTTAATTACTACGCAGGCCCAAGGATTGTGTCTACATCACAGAAGGTGTTTCATGCTTGTTTGTTGATTCTTCCTCTTTAGAGAACAGGAAGGAAGGACTTCCACGCCAGTAGTGAGCAGGAGTCATGGCTATGACCAACTGTGAGCCACTGGACATACAGATTGGATACAAGGTAGTATCTAGTGCTCTCCCTTTGGGGGCACCCTTCAATCTTTTGGTTATCTAGATGTACTTTGTCATTTCAGCTGTGGATAATGGGACCCAAATCTTACAGTATCTTCTCATAGCACAATCGACAACAATTTCTAGAGATTACCTACCTTGAATGGCTTGTTGAGATGTAGCCATTACTGTCTCTGTTTGTGCCTCTTCTCTGCTTCTTTTCTCTCCATACAAATCTCCATCCTTTTCCACATTAGAGATGCCTTATGGATAAATCTTCACCAAGGGCTGCTTTGATGTTCCTTTGCTTCACCCCCACTTGGTTTTCACCTTGCATCAAAAAATGATACACTTGTATCATGAATGATGGAGTCTAGATGGATTTGATGTGAGTTTTTATATCTCAAAACTTTCATAGTAACATGAATTATTTTACAAATTTTGTCATTTAAATTTTAAAATTTTATTTATTATTTTTGTATATAAACCCATGACTTATTTATTTAATTGGTTTATTTGTTGTGTGTGTTGTATGTATGTATTTGTGTGTGCAAGCACAACTGTATGTATATTATGGCATGGGGTAGAAAACAACTTTTAGGAGTTACTTAGTTCTCTCCTTGCACTGTGAGTTCCAGGAGTCTAATTGGCTTAGCTACTTTTCTATTGTTGTGAAGAGACACCACAACCAAGGGAACTTAGGAATGCGTGAGTTTATTGGGGTTCATGGTTTTAGAGGGTTGCAGTCCATGATCATCATGGTAGGGAGCATGACAACAGACAGGGAGGCTTGTTATGTTACTGGAGCAGAAGTGGAGAACTGACATTTGACCCACAAGTGTGTGTGTGTGTGTGTGTGTGTGTGTGTGTGTGTGAGAGAGAGAGAGAGAGAGAGAGAGAGAGAGAGAGAGATAACTGGGATTGACATGAGCTTTAGAAACCTTAAATTCCATTCCTCATTCACAGTGACATGTCTACTTGAACAAGGCTAATCTTTCCTAACATTTCCACCAACTGTGGAACAAGCATTCCAATATGTGAGCCTATGGGGACCATTCTCCTTCTAACCACTGCGCTAACTCAGTGCATTAGGCTTGTGTGGCAAGCTGCTTTACCTGCTGAGTCACCTTGCTTGCCCCAAGACTTTGTTCTTATGCATGATGTTTCTGAAACTCTATATGCTGTGTCCTATTGCTCCTTTTCTGCTCACTGTAGAACATTACAGTGTATGATTGCAGCACATAGACACGACTCTTCTGCACATGATTATTCTTTCTGAATTCTTCATTGCTATCAACAGGGTTTCTCAGAATCCCATCTAATGCTTCTTCAAATTCATAAGTGCTTCCCAGGGACATACATGTGGAGTAGAAAATTGGAATTTGTTGGTCATGAGATACGAATACCTTCGGATTTATTATATAATGCCAATAGTATTTGAAAATAACAAAGCTATTTCTACTAATATTGGGTAAATATTTTCTTGTTTCATATTATTGCTATGACTCTACACTGCTGTATTCTCTCTTTTTAATTCCCAACATAAGACATAATATCTTGATTTAAGTTTGCATTCTCAAATTTGCAATGTGTTTTAATATTTTTGTATATTTATGAACCATTTGGATTTTTCTTTTTACCTAATATTCAAGATTCCTCTGCAAGTTATATTTGAATGCCTGTCTTCACCTTACTCATCTGCAGAAGAGCGTTACATATTCTACAAAGTAGTTATTGGTTGTTACGTGTTGCTGACAGTGTCTCCACATTTGTGCTTTGTCTTTCCACCCCACTGATGCTGCTTACTGAGAGTTCTCAATTCCAACGCACTTTAGTTTGTAAGAACTGAGGAGGTAAAAGCTATCTTATTGTGCTATTGCTGTGAAGAAACACTACGACCATGGCAACTCTTATAAAGGAAAATATTTAATTGGTGCTGGCTTGCAGCATCAGAGGTTTAGTCTGTTATCAGCATGGCGGGAAGCATGGCAGCATGCAGGCAGACATGGGGCTGGAGAGGTAGCTGAGAGTTCTACATCTGGATCTGCAGGAAGCAGGAAGAGAAGAGCACTACTGAGTCTAGCTTGAACATCTGAAACTTCAAACCCCACCTTCAGTGATACACTTCCTCCCACAAGGCCATGCCTACTCCAACAAGGCTGCACCTCTTTGTCCCCATCAAGTAGTACCACTCCCTAATGACCAAGCATTCAAATATATGAGCCTATGAGGGTCATTCCTATTCGGACCACCACAGAAGTCTCACATCTGTGTCTTAAGTAAGGCTTTTTCTTTTCTTTCTCTAGATATTTGTTGATATAAATTTAAATTCAGGTGTGAGTGTAAAAACTGATTTCTTGATACCAGATTGAACTGCTTCCTCATAATCAACCTACTGTGTTCATTATCTCTCACTGCTGAGCAGAACATCTGAGATGAATCACATAGCAGAGGCAGGACTCTATTTTGTTCACGGTTCCACAGGTTCTGTCTGTGGTTGGCTACCTCTGTTGTGGTGAGCCTGTGGTGAGGCAGAGTGTCATGACAGAGGGAGCATGTGACAGAGGAGGTGACTCACTTCACAGTGGTCATAAAGCAGAGAGAACTATGAAGGGGCCTAGGAAGAGGGAAATCCTTCCAGGTCACACCCTTCCTGGCCCATTTTTCTTTACTAAGTCTCACCTTCTATTCCCATGTTTATAATATCATCAGCTATGAATTCATGAAGGACTGAAACATTTGATGGATTACATTTTGGCCCTCAGGATCCAGTCACTTTTCAAAGGGCAATAAGCTAACAACCAAGCATTGCATCCCACGAGTCTTCAGAAGCTATGGCAGGTCCTAACCATACCATCTAGGGATAGTCAGATGCAGAATACAAGTTAACAAAAGTTTTGTTAAATTACATCTTAAAAAAATCAGTTCAAGGGTACTTTATTTTCTGTGCATGCTAACGTGGTTGTTCAAATAAAATATGGAGTCTTCATGACAGGAGACTTTAGGCATTTTCCTTTCTATCTCCTCTATTGTCTAACTCTTTCATTTTCCCACAGCAGTGGGATTTTTGTTAAATCTCTGTTTATATAGCTCATAAAGAAACAATTTTGACAAAATCCAGTTAGAATCACTTGTGTGTCTCCGTGTCTGTTTGTAATCCTGGATGATAACACCCCAGATAAAGAAAAATCAGGTTCTCTCTCTAAATGAGCACATGGAGATTTGGGCATCTGCTCCTTCTCAACTAAGCATATTTTCAGTGTCATAAAGCATTTGGTACCGCGCGGGTGAATGGAGATACAGAGGAATTAGGAGTGCAGTGTTTCATTGAGTACTCATTTTATCACAGGAGTGGGGCTGCTTCGTTTTAATTCCTGATCAGGCAAGTTGGGCACGGACAGCAACCACTCTTGTCTTATTAGCTCAAGTGATAGTGTGCACTAATTACCCTTTTTCCAAAGTTAGAGGTTCATTTATTACCTACATGAATGAGCCTTTCTCTCATCCTCAGAGTCAGGATGAAAAATGAACTTGAGGAAGTGACGCAGGTAAGGAAGTTGAAGTTGAGGAGGAAGAGGGACAAGTGGAAAGACTTCACATTCCAGGGACAATTACAGACCCAGCCAGTGGGTGCCATGCTGAGCCAGTTGCTTCTTCCATTTACCTATGGCACAGAATAGTTTTTTCCTTTTACTATTATTAGTTACTCTTGACCAGTTGACATAAAAATAAAGCAGCCTAATAGTCAATGATGCTTCTGGGGTTTGGGGTGTTATTGATACAAATGCCCATCAACTTGGAGGTACCCTGATCTGTTCTACTTACCCTATAACCTTACTTTCTGAGGTGGCTAATCTTGACGGTCAACTTGACACACCTAGGAAGATGGAACCTCAATGGGGGTGGTTGTTCTCTAATCAGATTGACCCATCCCTATGTTTTTGAAGTATTTTTATGTTATCGTTGGTTCATGTTGGGAGTACCTAGCCCACTGCGGGAAGTGTCATTCTTAGGGAAGAGAACTCGGACTGTATTAGAAACACCCGAAGCAAGCCAGAAGAAGTGAACCAGTAAGCACTATTCTCTGTAGTCTTTGCTTTGGTTCCTGCCCCAGTTCCATCATGGACTGGACATGGGATTGTAAGCTAAAACAACCCTTTCTCCTTTAAGCTGCTTTTGGCCATGGTGTTTCACATCAACAGACATTAAGCTAACAGCAGACTTCCACAGACGTTTGAAATTGGAGGCTTATTCTTCTATGTGAGAAAGGCTGCGTGGGGTACAGGAGAGTGGAAAGTGGAACAGAAATCACCAATTCTCCTCCATATGGAGAAACTTTGGGATTTTACACAAATCCTTTCAGAGCAGTGGCCTTCTGGCCTCAAGAATGATTTCCAAGCTAGTTTTCTACCAGTTCTCCATACAGACTTAGATTCGTCTCAAAGCAATCAGAGCTCCTATGATAGAAGTCCTATGCCTGGGTTGGACTCCCAAACATTCTATCATGTGGAACACATGAGGGGAGTGTGCATTAGCAACTCTTTTCAGAGAAATTTAGCATTTCTGTTAGAATTAAGTAAGCACACATCTGTAGAGCCAGGACTTTCAGCCTAGAAATCTATACTACAAGAAATATTTGCATAAAATGCAAAATAAGCAGTCATACCATCTATATCCTTAGGTGTGTATATGACACGATGTTTACAACTTGTCATCATCTACATCATCACATATATCTCTAGAGAGATTGTCATTGCAGTCTTATGTAAAAAATTATTACGTGTGTGTTCAGAAGAGAATCTGCAAGAGTCACTTCTTTTTTTTCCACTATGTTTGTCCCAGGGGGTGAATTCAGGTTGTCAGTCTTGGCTACAAGTGACTTCTAAGCTGTCTCATTTCACCCCCAGCCTTATTTTTAATGAAAAAAGGTAAAAACATCTCTAATATAAAAAGTAGGTGTTTATTAATTAAACAATGGTATATCTCTGTAGGAGAATATTATGCAGGTACTAAAAATAATGAAAAAGATTTGAAACAGTATAAGAAGCTCTACACTCAGTGAAGCATCCTATGTATGCAAAACATAACACACATCTTAGCTTGTAATCCAATTACTCTTTGTGTTTATATCCAAAGGAAGGTTAGGAATGGAAGCAGAAAAGAGAGCAGTGGAGCCTTTTTTGTATTTTACATGGTATATGTTTTGGCACCATTTGAAAATCTTGCAATGAGATAATCTTATTTTGGGTATCAATAAAAGTAATAAAAGTTAAAGCTCTTGCTGTGCAGACCTGTTAAAGACAGAGGCTGCTACCCTGTGCCCTACTTGATGGGCTGTCCTGTTTGCAAAACACCTGGAAACATTGGCCTCAGCACACTGGGTGACTCTGGTTACAGGGACTGTTAAAATACAGCACGTCTCTCACAGAAGAATGTGCCAATTGTTAGATACTATCCCTAAAAGAGTTGCACCCATTGATGATAGAAGACAATGTGTACCAGACACTACTGCTGGCAGGTGCAATCCTACTGCTGTATTTATATTTTAGAGTCTTAATTTATCTTCCTGTGTTAGTCTCTGCAGGGCTGCTACAGAACAACAGGACATGGGTTTAGTTTCTTTGGATTAACTCAACTTACACACACATTATTGCAGGTCTATCCTTCTTTATCTTTTTGCTTATTGCATTGCTCCTTTTTGCCTCTAATGTGGGGGGATCAAATCCATTTCTTTGCCCATGCTAGACCAGCACCCCACTGTTGAGCTATGTCCACACATCACACTCTCAATCCTTCTTTGCTTCTTCTCTGGCTCCATTCTGTTCTCTATTCATTTCAAAAAATCTTGACCAAGTCTGTGCCTTCATTGGTTTGGGTGCAGTAGGAAATGAAGTAACATTAGAATTTCTGTTCCAAGCAGTTAGTTCATAGTTTGCCATAGAATCATGAAAGTCATGGCTGATAAAGAAGAGGACTTGTGAGCCAGAATAGCATAGTTGGACAATAGGAGAGAGTCTTAGTTCTGACCCACATATACTCCAGAAACTCAGGTAAGTTACTATCGCCAAGCTATGTTTTCATCTGTAATTTGGAGATAATCACGCATAACTGCCAAGGGTACCCTCATAAGACCAAGCATGTGTGCCTTTCCTCCTTTTCTCTCTTGCTTTCTCTTCTTTGCCTCCTATTTTTATTTAGTTTAAATAATAATAGCAGAAAGATGTGGAAGATGACACAGGGATGGGAAGGCTATGTGGACATGTGAAGAAAGACATGGTATTGCACAGATTTTTAGAGAGTAAGGAGGAGAGATTTACACAGTGAAGATGAGAGGCCACAGGAAAAAGCACTGTAGAAAGACTTGAGGGAAAGCACAAAGCCATGAGGGCAAGAAGAGGGACAGTTCTTGTTTGGTGCCTTCTCTGTGAAATGGATGGTATCTTCTCCATATTACCTTACCTTTATTGGGCAGGAGTTCCGTTATTCCATTGACTTTTTGTGTGTTTGGACTTATAGAAAGTACTTTGCTATTAGCTCTTTCCAATTTGACATTAATAGAGCCTGCTATATTCCTTCTGTTACTAGCTTTGCCTAAAAGTCTTATGTATATATTACTGAGGAATAAAAGTTGCCTTTTCATTTAGAGGGGCTTCAGTCTTCCTAGTACAGGAAAACAAGAATTTTTTTTCTTTGTTCCCCTTTTGCCAGGGAAGAGACTTCCCCACCCACTGAATACCTTCTTATAGGCAACTATCTAGACTGCTGCAGGGATAATCTGGACTCTGACTCTGAATTTCTAAGCTCAGAAGAAGCCATTTCTTAAGGATAAGTTTTCAAAAGAAAGACATATGTAAGCACTGTACTATATCATGACCAAAATTCAACGTGTTCTTTAACATGGAAAGGTGAATAAGGACTCCCCTAAAAATGGGGAGGATGTACAAGAAGAGGCAGGTGAGAGATTCACAGGCAGCTGGTCTTACTCACCGTGGCTGCTTCACTTCTAATAGCTCACTGTCCATCACTCACCATTGGCAGTACTTCTCGGAATCTAGTTTTATGGTTGAGGGTCAGGAGAACTCCTCCCAACAAGCCATCTCTTATGGGTTCACCATTGTGATTTATTCTAAGAAGACAGAAGATACACAGTTACTTCTCCAGTCAAGGACTAAAATCCGGTTGATTGATGTCTATGATGAAATTGCGGAGGACCGCAATGTGTTCAGAGGTAAGGGGAGTGCAGGCTGCCTCTGTCATTTTCTTTAGCCCTTCTGTGACTCAGGTTTTTTTTTTTTTTAATTGAATCAGGGGCCTTTTGTGAGAATTAAAGGAGTTCATAGGCTGAGCACACGGTACAATGCTGGGAATATGGTAAGCAATCATTAAGAGAGAGCTGGTTTTCTCATTTAAAAATGCCAACCATTGACCACATTTTAGGGTCTATAGTGTGAAATTAAGGCCTGGAAGCAATTATGGAAAATATACTACTCTTAGTTATTCTAAGAATGGGAGGGAGTAGAGTGTGCATCTCTAAACAATGCCACCTGTGAATACTAAATGCTTACTTCATCTACTCAACATAGCTTCTGGGTGCGGCTCCATATACAAGTACACTGTCACCTGAATGGTGGTGCCTCTGGACTCCTTGGGACTTATTGCCGAGTGTGATAGCATGGATACTTCGTGGCCTTTGATAAGTGACTAAGGCATGAGGTCTCCTTACTCCTGAATAGATTTCTTGCATTTATGAAAAGGGCTTGAGCGAATTCTGTTGTCTCTCCTTTCCACCATAGCTACTGGGTCCCTTGATAAACAGAAAGTAAGCTATCACTGGACATTGACTCTTCAGGAAGCTTGCCCTTGAACTTCTAAGACTCCAGAACTATTAGTAATAAATTTCTGTTGCTAAGTTATCCAGCCTAAGGTGTTTTATTCCAATGACCCAGACAGAGAAAGACATTACTAAACCAGGCACTAGAGTTGTGTGAACTTTCAAACAAGGTCCTCTTTCTATGTACCAGCTATGATTTTGAGAATTTTACTTACAGTTCTGAACTGAACCTCATGCATATGTGAATTGAGATTTTTAATAATAGCTTTATAGTGTCAACAGTTACCCATTAGTTGGAAAATTGGGTAAGGAAAGATCTTCTATCACTTCAATTAAGTATAGGAGCAAACACACAATATAGTTTATATGGTCTTTCTGACTCTTAAATTTCCAGGGACCAATAGTATGACAACCAAGCATAGCTTATTCATTAATTAAGTAGCCTAATTATTTTTCATGACTCTGAAAACCACTAGGGTCATTCTTATTTCTCTGTGGGATTTCAGTGCCATTCAAACTCTTTTGCCAACTATGATTTTTAAGACTTTTCCGATGCTAGAGAGATTTTATTTTGACAATTCATAACTGACATTTGAGTTCGGTTCTGGGTCCCAGGAAAAGAAAGAAGTCAGAATCCTCTCTTCTTCTAGCTGTTTTATCATTATTATTGAAAGCTATTGGCTTTACTTCCCCTGCCCCTCCACTCTCTTGACATTTCAGTCATACCTTTTCTGCAGTACTAACTCTATCTTGTTTTTCATAAGATAACCTGCTTACTGTGTCTCTGTGTGTATTTTCATCTCACTTGTGTGTGATTCCTCTGTAATGAGACTTCCCTCATTGTGTATTGTGAGACACTACACAACATGCCCTACATATTATTATTGCCGTGTTTCACAGATGAACAACTGTAACTTGGCTAAAGCCACAAAGCTGGTATAGGGTGAAAGAATTCAAAACCCATTCAATGGGTAACTATCCCATACAATTGACCCTGGGGTACAGACCCTGCTGTACCTCTGGTATCTTTTGTAGTTTGAATATAAGATTTTTCACAATTTAGACATTCAGCAAACTTTGTAGAATGAAGCCTATCCCTCCTAGTTCAGGTCCTTTTGTAGAATAATGATGTATATCCCTGTAGCCAGTCTTGTTGGGAGAATGAAGTCCCTTCTCTCTGTGGTGACATTCTTATTACTTGAGGTTATGGCATTTTCATAGCTGAACTCTCATTCCATGTAAAAGACCAAATGTTCCCAATTTGAGCTTTATTGTCCCAGAGGTATTGATTGTAGCTGTTCTAGGTTTCGAGTGAAAGTTCATTTTCCTCACAAAGGCAGGGGTTGTTAAGAAGATCCATTCTATAAATGAGTACTAATTATGAGGACATTAGAAATAGAAAGAATCATTTAAAAAGTTTTTAGGATATTAGCTTATTCATGTTCTTTGTTGCATTGTCCCCAGTAGCAAGGAATGGGAACCAGCCTAGATGCCCATCAAGAGATAACTGGATAATGAACAATGGTACACATACACTGTGGAATTTTACAGAGCTATAAAGAAAAATGAAACTATGAAACCTTTAGGAAAAGTGGATGATCTGAAAGTATTACATTAGGTGAGGTGCCTAGACTCAGAAACACAAAATCATGGCTCTCTCATATGTTAATTCTAACTTTAACTGCTGATATGCGAGTACTTAATAGGATGTAAATGTAACTATAGACTATGAAGCTAGAAATGAGACTACTAAATGGGGAAAGAGATGTTGAAGAATGTGGGAGAAGGCAAAGAGGACGTGTAACTTGAAAGAGGAAGGGAGGTGGTAGAGAGAGGTTGGGCATGGAAGAATGCAAGGGGAAGGGAGATGGATGAGAAGAGAGATGGGGGAGAATCAACAAAACCAAATTTTGTTGGAAAATATCTTAATCACACCTAGTTTTTATATGCCAAATATTCACTAGATATATAAATAAAAGATTTAAAGACTATTAGCATCCTATGTTTGAAAAATACCTTAATCAAACCTAGAATTTGTATGCTAAATATATACTAAATACATAAATAAAATGTTTAAAAACTATTAGCATCCTCTGTATGCTAATAGTCCTTTCACTGGTCACATGTGAGAACAAAGGCCCTGAGAGGAATAAGGAAGTTCCTGAGATCATGGGAATACTCTAGTTCATCTTAGGTGAATCCTGGTATTCAAGCTTGATTCTGACATGACAGCTTGATGCTTCATGGATTGTGGTAGAGGATCACCACTGTAAGTCATGATTTTGACTAACAGACAGGTTTCAGAGAAAGAGAGACAGAGAGAGGAGAGGGGAGAGAAAGAGGGGAAGAAAGAAAGAAAAAAGGAGCGTCTAGCCTTCCATGTCTCTCTGTACTTTCCTTTGTACTTAGCAGACTGTGTTCATCTCAACTATAGTCTAAAAGACTCCGAATCTTGTTTATTCAAGCAATGGTTATTTTATGATTATGAATATAGTTTTTCAAATGGAAAAGATATTTTTCATGGATTTGATTGTGGGAAGGACTCTGAACTTAACTCCAGAGTCTGGTAAAAACATTTTGTCTTTTCTTAAAATTTCATTTGTAAGTTGTGACTAGTTTTATGTCAGCTTGACACAGCTAGAGTTATCTGAAACGAGGAAGTAGCAGTTGAGAAAATGACCTAGCTGTAGTACATTTTCTTAATTAGTAATTTATGGGGGATGGCCCCCACTTATTTTGGGTGGGTAGTACCAGCCCTGGGCTGGTGGCCCTGGGTTCTATAAGAAAGCAGGTTGAGCAAGACATGAAGAGCAAACCCATAGGCAATACCCCTTCATGGACTTTGTATCAGTTCCTGCCTCTAAGTTTCTTTCCCTGTTTGAGTTTCTGTCTTGATTTCCTTCTATATATGAAAGTGTAAGCCAAATAACCCTTTCCCCACCAAGTTGCTTGGTCTTGGTGTTTCATCACAGCAATAGTAACCCTGATTAAGATGAGTCTTCAGAGTTTTGTGTTTGTGAAGATTTTCATGGTATTGGTCTTGCACGATTTGTGTCTTGCTCTTGGATTATATGTTGAACACTCCCCTTGCTGTCATAGTTACTGAAATTCCTGAATCCCAGGTCAGGGTATTCACATACAACTGTCAAGTCCTTCAACTTTTCCACATCCTGCGTCTTTCCACCTGACTGAGGGTAGAAGGCTTGGTCTCAGAATTCTCATCTGACTCTAAACTTAGTCCTTATGGCTACTTTTTTTTTGCTTTAAGTAATTGTTATAAAGAAGAAATATAAATCAGGTAAACCTTATGATAGGATAACCAGTTGCCTATTGGGAAGGAGTTTTGGGCCCAAGTGAGGGGCAGCTTGAGATCTTGTCTCTTAATGCTGAAAACTGCACTCCGGGCGCTCCATTTCCTTGAATTTTTCTTTCTTTTTTTTTTTTTTTTTCTCGCTTCCTTAAAGCATTTCCTGGTATTCTCATCAGTCAGCCTATTCTCAGATGTTTCCTCCAATTTCTCTTCTTTCAGTTTTGGAGTAGAGGAAAGTATAGAGACCTGTCAGTCCAAGGCTTTGCTCCTGCCTCCTCTTCCCTCTGCACTGTTACCTTAACCATCACTTATTTATATCTTCTTGTACTCAAGAAAATCTCAAAATGTAACTCTCTGCCCCTTTTCTTTTCCTGATGTAAGTTGGGCCTCACTTTAGTTTCCAGTGTTGGGGACTGAACCCATGGCCTTGCTCATACTCTCTACCAGTAAACTGCATTCTTCGCCCTCTGCCTTTTAATATTCTCTCCACCATTTTAGCATCTTTGGTTGAGAAAAAAAAACAACTATAAATAAATTGGTTAGTAGTCAAGAAATCTTTGTGCTTAGGGAAAACAAATCAAAACACTAAAAACCACTAATTTGTAGTTGATGAGAAGCCTAATGTTTGAATTTTATCAACTTAACTATAGACGTTCTTGCAACTTCTAAGTATTTGTACAGTGCTTACAGAAATGATAGACTGAGACTTTCTAGTTTAATAAGACATATTGTTTCCCCAAACTTATGAAATAGATTCCTTTCTAAAGTTCATGGCTTACTGTTGGGCCACATTTATAGCCATCCTGAGGGGCATGTAGGCCCACTGTGGCAGGTTGAACAAGTCATGTTGCAAGTCATGTTGGAAGGAAATGTACATACACATGCTACTGACCACTACAGCAGTTTTTACAGTCTGATTAAAAATTCAGTTTAAGGTGTAGATGCCATTGATGTCATTTTTATCTAAAGAGAATTTCTTCCACTTCCTGTACTAAATTTGTAATCATTTAACCAGCTATTGTTTTATGCCTTTTTAGGGCTATAAATATCCCCATCATAACCAAGGAAGAAAAATACAGTTTCGGATAAGTGGAAGTTTTAGGTTCTTTATTGGTATTCTAACTGGTTAGGTCTTGGGCTTTGGTAATAAAATCAAATGTGATATAAATGCAAGCTGCCTGTTACTAGTTTAGACACCTGCCCCACCCCCAGGCTTTGCCAGGGTGACATCACAGATCCCATTATTTTGCCATTATAATATGGTGTCCCCATGGTTCAAATGATTAGACATTTTTTAAAAAAAATATTTATTAATTATGTATACAATATTCTGTCTGTGTATATGCCTGCAGGCCAGAAGAGGGCACCAGACCCCATTACAGATGGTTGTGGTTGCTGGGAATTGAACTCAGGACCTTTGGAAGAGCAGGCAATGCTCTTAACCTCTGAGCCATCTCTCCAGCCCTATGATTGAACATTTTTGTGTGCCTTACCAGGACTCCGTTATAATTAATAAAGTCTTCTAAGGGCTGAGAGGTAAGACTACTTAGCTTCCCTTACTCTTCAGAGCACAGGTGACTTCTGACTCTGGAGCACCTGCTGGGCGTTCATTTTAACGAGTCATTGTTTGTGATGTCTGGTGCTAAAGACAGTAGGGCTCTCCTTTTGCTTGGTGTTATGACCAGTGCCAGTAGCTGGTTAGTCTTTCTGAGATAGACTCTCTGGGAGGACCGTTTTCCCTTCATATTTTAAAGGAGCTCATAATTTTAATATGTGTGTACACATGTATAAACGTTACTTGTTTTTTATATAAATACATTTTACATGTTTTAAGTTCAAGTGTTCTTTGAAATACTCAAAAATCTATCAAGATGACAGCCCATTAAAACAAATAAGAGCTAACATTTCTTATTCTTCTCTCCTAGAAGTACCTTTTGGTCACATTATAGTCCCTTGTAGACCCTTACAATCATGGCCGTATGGAAAGTTTCAATTAGTTCCGATTATTGCTCCCTTTCTGGCGCTCAGACTGGGTGGAGAGGCTTCCTCAAAGCAGCCATCTTTACTTTTTGCTGCATCTGTTTTCTAATGGGAGCATGTGACAGACAGGTTCTGATTTATATACTAGTCTCAGATACAAGAAACTGCCCTTTAAGGAGCCGTGTTAGGACTCTGGCTTCCTCTACATGAATAATAGCATTGGCAATCTGGGCTGTGTTGAGACCTTCTGAGAAATGCTTGTAAAAGAAACTCTCACCCAGGCTTTTGGCCATATTGTGAGGATGCTCTTCATCCAGATCCTTTTCAATGCATATTGAACTTTTCTGATTTAACAGAATCAGAAAATAGTAGCTCTCAGTTATTTTTTATTTTTATACACTAATATCCTTTCCGGCAAAAATGATGATGCATATTCAGCTTGCTATTTTAAGCCATAAACCCCTCTATCTGCAGTTTTAAATTTGTGCTGCTGTGATCATTCTGAATAGGAAGTTTTGTATCTTTTAATTTCACTAAAACATTGGAGGCATGAACATTAATGCAAAAATACTTAATAAAATACTGGCAAACTAAATCCAAGAACACATCAAAAATATTATCCAACATGATCAAGTGGACTTCATCCCAGAGATATAGTGATGGTCCAATATATGAAAATATGTCAATGTAATCCACCATATAAACAAACTGAAAGAAAAAAATCCCAAAAGGTCATCTCAGTGGATTCTGAAAAAACCTTTGGCAAAGTCCAACACCCCTTCATGATAAAAAAAAAGTCTTGGAGAGATCAGGGATACCATGGGCATATCTAAACATAATAAAGGTAATATACAACAAGCTGACAGCCAATGTCAAATTAAATGGAGAGAAACTCAAAGCAATTCCATAAACTTAGGAATAAGACAAGGCTGCCCACTCCTTAGTTATTCAATATAGTACTTGAAGTTCTAGCTAGAGCAATAAGACAACAAAAGGAGATCAAAGGGTTACAAATTGTGAAAGAAGAAGTTTAAGTATCACAGTTTGCAGATGACATGATAGTATACATAAACAACTCCAAAACTTCTACCAGGGAACTCCTATGGCTGATAAATACCTTTAGTGAAGTGACTGAACACAAGATTAACTAAAAAAAAAAAAACAAAACTCAGTAGCCCTCTTATAAACAAATGATAATGGGCAGAGAAAGAAATCAGGGAAACAATGCCCTTCACTATAGCCACATACCATATAAAATATCTTGGGGGTAACTCTAACCAAGCAAGTGAAAGATGTCTATGACCAGAATGTCAAGTCTTTGAAGAAAGAAACTGGAGAAGATATTAGAAGATGGAAAGATCTCCCATGTTCATGGATCAGCAGGATTAACATAGTAAAAATGGCAATCTTACCAAAAGAAATCTACAGATTCAATGCAATCTTCACCAAATTACAATACACTTCTTTACAGACCTTAAAAGAACAATATTCATCTTCATATGGAAAAACAAGAAACACAGGATAGCTAACACAATCCTGTACAATTAAAGAACTGCGGGCGGTATCACCATACCTGATCTCAAGTTCTACTACAGAGCTAGAGTGATAGAGCAGCATGCTCTTCCCATAAATCAGACACATTGGTAGATAGAATTGAATCAAAGACCCCCACATAAATCCACACACCTATGGACACTTGAGTTTTGACAAAGAAGCCAAAACTATACAATGGAGAAAAAGAAGGCATCTTCAACAAATGGTGCTGGCATTACTGGATGTTGACATGTAGAAGAACTCAAATAGATTCATATCTATTGCCCTACACAAAACTCAAGTCCAAGTGGATCAAAGACCTCAATGTACAGTTACACTGAACTTGACTGAACAGTAAGTGGGGAATAGCCTTGAACACATTGACACAGGAGACTACTTCCTGAATAGAACACCAGTAGAACAGACACTGAGAGCAATAATTAATAAATGGGAATTCATGAAACTGAGAAGCTTCTGAAAGGCAAAGGACACTGTCCATAAGACATAATAGCAACCTACAGAATGGGTAAAGATCTTCAAAACATATAAAGAACTCAAAAAGCCAGACATCAAAGAAACAAATAATCCAGTTAAAAATGGGGTACAGACCTAAACAGAATTCTCAACAGAAGAATTTCAAATGACAGAGAAACACTTAAAAGAATGTTCATCATCTTTAGCCATCAGGGAAATGCAAGTCAAAACGACTATGAGATTCCATCTTACACCAATCAGAATGGCTAAGATCAAAAACTCAAATGACACCTTATGCTGCAGATGATGTGGAGCAAGGAGAACACTCTTCCATTGCTGGTGGGAGTACAAATTTGTACAGTCACTTTGGAAGTCAGTGTAGTAGTTTCTCAGAAAACTGGGAATCAATCTACCACAAGACCCAGCTATTCCACTCTTGGGTATATGCCCAAAGGATCATACCACAAGGACATGTGTTCAACTATATTCATAGCAGCATTATTCGTAATAGCCAGAACCTGGAAACAACCTAGATGCCCCTCAAGTGAAGAATAGATAAAGAGAATTTGGTATTTACAGAATGGATATTATTCAGCTGTTAAAAACAAGGGTACCAGGAAATTTGAAGCAAATGGATAGAACTAGAGAAAAATCATCCTGAGTGAGTTAACCCAGACCCAGAAAGACAAACATGGCACATACTCACTCATAATTGGATGCTAACTGTAAAGCAAGGGATAACCATACTACAAGCCACAGACTCAGAGAGGCTGGGTAACAAGAAGGGCCCAAGGGGTGACACATAGGAAGGGGATATAGAAGAGATCTCCTGGGTAGACTGGGAGTAAGTGGGAATGGGAACTTGAGAGATCTGGTTGTCAGGAGTGAGTAGAGGGGAGAGTACTGAAAAAATGACTGGAAAGGGCACTTTTTGGGGATAGGTAGAAACCTGATACAATGGAAACTTCCATGAATCTACAAGGGTGGTCCCAGGTAAGACTCCTAACGATAGTGGATACATAGTCTGAACTTGCCATCTCCTATCATCAGATTGGTGAGTACCCCAGTTGTCATCAGAGAGCCTTCATCCTGTATCTGATGAAAACAGATACAGAGACCCACAGGCAAACAGTAGCCTAAGCTTGTGGAATCCTGCTGAAGGGAGGGAGGAAGGATTGTAGGAGTCAGAGGAGTCAAACACAACACAAGAAAACCCACAGAAACAACTAACCTGGCTCATAGGAACTCACAGAGTCTGAACCAACAACTAGGGAGTCTATATGGGACCCACCTAAGCCTTCTACATATATGTGACAGTTGTGTAGCTTGGTCTATTTGTTGGACTCCTAACAATGGGAGCAGGAGCGATCTTTAATGCTTTGGCAGGCTCTTGGGAACCTATTCTTCATACTGATTGCCTTGCCCGATCTAAATACAAGGGTAGGTGCTTACTCTTACTGTGACTTGATATACCATGCTTTGTTGATACCTATGGGAGACCCCTCCCCCAGCAGAAACAGAGGAGGAATGGATTGGGTAGGGGTGTAGGGGAAGAGGGTAGGGAGTGGAAGGAGAGAAGGGAGGAAACTGCAGTGGTGATGAAAAATAAAAATATTAAAAATTAAAAAATTGCTCACATGTTGGAAAATAAAAATCCTTTTAACCGCTGTTTAAAAAAAAAGCTAGAATAGGGACAGGTGTGCTTACTATACCAAACTCCAAAACTTCTGCTGGAGATTTTCATGTTGTCAAAACAGTATTTTTAAGGTATTCAAAAATAAAAATAATTTTGTTAGATATACTTCAAACATTTTTCTTTCATTGAACATTTAGTTTCTATCTTTTAGGTATTGACATAATAAATACCATGTTGCTAATCATCTTAGTGGGTGAGGGTTTTAGAATTAAGTGTTTTTTGAAGGGAGCATTCTTAGAAGTCGAGTTATTAAGTCAGAAGTTATGAGCATTAGAAAGCTCTTCCTATGAAAATAAGGACACTGGTAGCGAGACCTAATTCACAGGGCTGTAAATGTGAAGTCTGTCAATGTGTAACACACTCAGTGTAGTTTCTGGATAAGTGTGTCTTTGATGAATGCTACCTATGGAATTATGGGATAATGAATTGCCTTCCTTGGTGCTTCTATTTGTTTATTCTCTGACTCTCTGTTACAGAAGGGCTGCTCAGGTCTTTCTGAGCATGGCCGTTGTCATGCTTTCCCCCCTAGCCAGGTGATATTATTATAGAACAGTCTCTGCAGCCTTGATTGTGGCTCCATCTGAGGAGGTTACATCCCCACCCTCTCATTCCATTCTAGAAGAAGACAATAATGTGCCCTGAAGGTATGTGGGTGCTGCCCTGGGGCCCAATCCCTGTCTTCCCATTCAAGGATACTCCTTTTTTGTCCAGCAACGTCCATGCCCTAACCTCATTTCTTCTTTCACATTCGTCCCTTCCTGCACTTCAGCATGCCCCAGGTTTTCAGCTACCCTGGCCTAAAACTGGGAGGCCAATCAGACTGGCCAACAGAGTCGAGTGTTAGATGTTTAACATGGCTGGACCTGTATCAAAGACCCAGACATATCCGAAAGGATGCGAGCAGAACAAAGAGCGATGCTAATCACTGAGCTTGTTGTAGATGTGTGAATACACAGCTAATGTAGGGATTTATAACACAAACATTTCAAATTGTACTGAAAATAAATTGAACAAGATAAATTTTATACAATGATGTGTTATGAACGCTATAATGTGATGTATCAGGGAGATGTGCAGATCTAAAAACCATTATTTTAGCCATGAGCTTCTGCTCGGCATGTCTGCATAGCTCTCAGCACTGTATTGGTAACCGGAGGGCAGCACACTGGTATTTTTGCTGGTATCCGAGTACCCGGATTCTATATTGTATCTGCTATTTATCTAACAAATGGGTATTGAGCATTTCTTGTGTGATGGGCGTTGTTAGTGTACTTTGGGTTTAATGAAAATGTAATCAAGCTGTCCACCACTTTACTAATTGACTCTGGGAGAGTAGTAGTAATGAAGTCTAGTCCCAGGGAGATCTAGATCACACTCCCCTCCCCTTTAGCTTTCTTAGGCCCTGTTCTCAAAGAAGGAGCTGGTTTAATGGCTTTATTTAACACTTACTGTGTGAGTTTTTCTGTAAAGAATTAATTTTATTATATGAAAGAGTCATGTTTTCCCCAGCCATCCTGCCTATGTTCCCTGTACATTTAAGAGAGAATTGAGAAGTTCAGAGCTTTCTCTCCCTGGAGTGAAAAGCCCATGAAAAAATCCAGAGAAATATTTCAAAAATATTTTTTACAGTGTCAGGTGGTTAACAAACCCAGAGCTCTGAATTGCATAAGCTATACAGTTCAGTAGCATTTGTACTTTTAAGAGCAGCTGTAAGGAGAACAGAACAAAACAGACAATAGAAGTCTCATATTCTCCAAATCCATCCCAAGACATAGAAGAAGAAATCAATAAACACTTCCCAAATATTAATACTTTCCACTCCCACAAGACAAACAGGGATAGCTCCAGTGAGCTAAAGATGATAGCTACAAAATGTAATTGCTCTAAAATTAATCTTAACGAAAAAATTAGAGCTATAATTGATATGCCACACAGGTGGGACCCATAGAACACAATCCACAAACAGCTCTATTTTGGGCACCCTCATACCTTCACCCCTCCTTTGGTTAAAGTGGCCACAAGTGCACAGATTTGCACACAGAAACAGACTCAAAAGGCCAGCAGCACCTCCAAGGTGCCTGGGAGGATAAACAGGTTTTATAGGCCGTCTTCCTGCTCTCAGATCACAAAGAGCCTGGCATTTTTATCACTTCTGCCAAAGTCTGTTCATCGATTAATATGTCTTGCTTCATCCCCTCCCCCCCACAGCTTGGGTCTGGGCAGGTTTTCCTTTCTTCACTTCGTACTTGTTTTCTTAGTCCTCACTTGGCCTTAGACTATCCAGTCTAGAAGAGATGAGGTAGCTGGGAGGGGGAGAGTGAAGGAGGTTAAAATATGCCCATTTAAAACATACTTAGTTGATGCCAAGTTATTTAAGCCAAAGGCAATTGAGAATCAGCTAATGTGAGAAGAGTTCTCTGCCTTCCCATTATCTGTCTATAGGCAGAGCACATAGTTTGTCTTGAGGAAGGTGTCCCTTATTCTAGGAAGAAGAGAATGTCATTGAAGACGAGACACTGGAACCAAGGTGACTTTGTAATACACAGTTTACCAGGGTAGCTTAGATCCTCCTAGTTTCCACATGTATTTCTTAGCCATCTCCCTGTAATCTACCTTCCTTTGAAGCTCACGTATCTTCCTCTATAATAAAAGGACACCCCCCCAAAGTGTGCTTGAGTTTCAACTTTATTTGAACTGTCATCCACATAAGTATTGACAAAGTTAGTTGTATGCTCTCTTTTTTGTTAGCTTAACTCATAGGTCTCCAGGTAATGGATGTGAGTGTGTAGAAATTTGCTTTCCCTGGGGGTAGAAAGGTGAATGAGTAGATTAGTATGGGTTTGATCTTACAGCTCTGACAAGTATTTAGACATGACCTCTACTTTGGCTTAGTGAACAATCAGAACTGACTTGTTTTCTTGGGAGTTAGTGACATCTTCTTTGGTGTCCATTCCAAATCCAGACAGATGGTTTTACTGTGTTTCTTGCAAAGCTTGGAGTACTTAAAAAACACACACAAGTACTTAAAGCACACACACACACACACACACACACACACACACCCAAATGTTATTGTTTGGAATCTCTATCATCATTCCCAGGGAAGCGCATGGTTCACCCTGGTTCCCTGGCAGCCTTTCCCCATCCAGACAGTGCTGTCAGCCACTGTTTAAAGAATGGAGACTGCAGGTTGTTTCTCTTTGTCTTCCCCATAGCCCATGCCTAGCATCAAGAGACTTTAGCATGCTCACCCGCCTTGACCTTTGTGGGTGAATGGTTAGAGGCCCTTGAGGTGGATTTCTCTGTCATGCTTCCTGTGGTTTATAGCTGTGTTGCTAGCCTTTAGATTCCCTTGTTCCAGAATTTCTCCTGATATTCAGTAGATCCATCTTAATCTCTCCGAGGAAGCTGTGTGATAAGGGGGAACTGGGAAGATAAAATGGGGGGCGCTAATGACTTTTCCATAAAAACTCCTAAGGTCTCCTGGGTTCCCAGTGGAATTCTTAGCCACTGCTTTCATCCAAAAACTGTATGAGAAACAGGGGATGCAATTACAAAAGCAGGCAGAAAAGGGATGGACAGAGCCCAGAACAACAGCAGTCAGGTGAATGCAATTATTGGAATTAGTGGCGTGGTCAGATTGGCAGCACAGAGGGTTTGACCCCCCCCCCCCGAGGGCTGGTATATGCTTAACTCAACACAGTGTCTATGCTGTGGTCTGCAATGAGGTGTTTCAGTCAGTCAAAAGGGTCTAATGAAAAGAAACCTCAGGAAGCTGAGGAAGGTTGCTCCAAAAGAACCTTGATCATTTGATCAGTTTGCCATCCTGACTTAGCTTTTGAAAAGCTGGAATCCATTGATTAAAGAGGAGATGGGTCCCCCGGAGAAAGAACTTGAGACACTCTGGAAAATGCACACAGCAATGTTGTTACTAAGGCTTCCCTCATGAGACTTCTGGCCATTTACTCTGGTAACTTCATGTTGGAGACAGGGGAAGCTCAAACTCTGATTGGACAAAAGACTCTACTTGCCATAGACATCTGGGACCTGGTACTTTGATGGATACCTGGAGATTAAGAGTGGAGGTATATGAAGTTCAGAGAATAGAGTCCCATCCAAAGTCCAGTTCGTAGCAGGTCCTTTAGGTCAACAATAACTCCTGGAGGTCATTTTCCCTCACCCCTAATGTAAACTATGCTCAGGGTTGTCATGGTGATGAAGGCTAATAGGAAGCATTGCAATTGTAATCCCACTCATTCCTCAATTCAAAGTAGAATAAATCAAAGGTATTATTTCATTGCAGGACAATGAAAGGCATGGCTACCATCACAGCTACTTTTAAGTGTCTGTGTGATTCTAGAATGGCATTGTCAATGTCTTGTCTATAAACTCTCTAACCAATCCAGTTGGGGAAATCTAATGTGTCCTGGAATGGAAGGAAAAGATCTTTGCAAACCCATCCACACACATGACCCAAATATACTTTTCTCTTCCAGGTGTGATATTTACTAGATTAGCATGTTTGTAGGAATGTGAGATGTGACCACTGATTTGAAAAAAAAAAAAAGGTACTGAATTCCAAAGGGATAAGAATGGAAGTTTAGCCAGATGGTGGTGGTGCACGCCTTTAATCCCAGCACTCTGGAGGCGGTGGATCTCTGTGAGTTCGAGGCCAGCCTGGTCTACAAGAGCTAGTTCCAAGACAGGAACTAGCTTCAGAAAAACCCTGTTTTGAAAAACCAAAAACCAAACAAAAAAAATCAGTTTATATTTGTAGAAGGAGCAGTGGGCTGCATTCCTGCCACCCAGCTCCCAGTGGCCTGGCTAGTTTATGCCCCAAAATAACAACACGGAAACTGTATTCTTTTAAACACTGTCTGGCCCATTAGTTCTAACCTCTTACCAGCTAATTCTCACATTTTGATTAACCCATTTCTAATAATCTATGTAGCACCACAAGGTTGTGGCTTATCAGGAAAGATTCAGCATGTCTGACCTGGTGGCTGGCTCCATTGCGTCTGCCTTCGAGAGGAGAGGCATGGCATCTGCCTCACTTCCGTTCTTCCCAGCATTCTGTTCTGTCTACTCTACCTATCTAAATCCTGCCCTATCAAAAAGCCAAGGCAGTTTCTTTATTAACCAATGAGAGTAACATATAGACAGATAACCCTCCTCCATCATATATTCATTTGCATAGCTTAGTAATTTTCTTTGATAATGTTTGCCAGAAAGTCTTGTCAACTCTCATGCTCTCTGAGGAGACCTAGGCCATCTGGTCAACATTACATTAAACTCCTTCTTGGAGGGGCAGCCCATCTCTAGACAAGAGGCCTTGGAACACACTTTTAAACAAAAATTCTTGGGTCTAAAATGAGATGATAACCCTGATTCCAGAGCCAATTTTTCTGTGTGTTTGCAGAGACTGCTCATTTGTTTTCCATTGCACTGACCCGAAATAATCACACAGAAACTATATTATTTGTAATACTGTTTGGCCAAGAACTTACGTGTATTTCTAGCTAACTCTTATATTTTAAACTAATCCATCTCCATTAATCTGCGCATTGCTTGTGGTCTACCAGCAAAGTTTCAGAGGGCTCTGGCAGCCCTCTTCAAAGGTGGCTAAATGGATTCTCCCTAACTCTGCGTACTCTCTCTCTATGTCTTTGTTTGGATTTCCTGCCTGGCTTTACCCTGTTAAGCCATTGGCCAAAAGCAGCTTTATTCATTAACCAATAAAAGCAACACATATACAGAACGACTTCACACACCATTTCCCAATTTCTGTTAAAATAAAAAAGGTTTTAACTTTAACATAGTGAAATCATATATAACAAAAAAGGTATCAAGCAAAAATTACAGTTACAATATTTATATCTACTTTATCTTTTATCACAACTAAGGAAAACTATAATTATAACTACCTATTCTTCAACTCCATCAAAGAACCCAGAAGGATATAAATATTACCTAAGTAAACAGAAAGTGCATTGTAAGCAATTTCCAAAACTGTAGAACTGAAAGAGATATCTCGCTGCCTGGATGGTTATCCAAAGTTCTTTTTTTTTCCACTTTTTTTTTGAGACAGGGTTTCTCTGTGGTTTTGGAGCCTGTCCTGGAACTAGCTCTGTAGACCAGGCTGGTCTCGAACTCACAGAGATCCACCTGCCTCTGCCTCCCGAGTGCTGGGATTAAAGGCATGCACCACCACC
>NW_026067982.1:4563651-4573688 GCF_014885135.2 Alexandromys fortis | reverse complement strand
CTCTCTCTCTCTCTCTCTCTCTCTCTCTCTCTCTCTCTCTCTCTCTCTCTCTCTCTGGATTTTATCATTTTCTTTTCTCTTCCAAGCCTACATATATTTTTAAACACACTGTAAAACACTGAGAGGTTTTCTTCATCTGAATCTGTTTTTTATGTTTATCTTTCTTTTCTGACCACATGAGTCTTTAATTTGCCAAGTGATATGGCTAGGATTAGTGCTGTGGCTTTGATGGCTGGATACACCCCATTCCTTAGCTTTCTGAGAGTTTAGCTTCATGGTGGAGGTATTAGCAGGAGCCATGTTTATTGCCACAACTCTATGGAGTTTCAAGGTTCCTGTTACTACCAAGAAACATGCTGTTGGCTATTCATAAACACCTTTTAAGTGTTTGGTGGCAGGGCCTCTTTAAAGAACTGCAAGGTTTTTGTGACTAAAGCTCAGTCAGGAAGCCTCTCTTAAATGAGACATGCTTGCCTCTAGCAAACAGAGCTTACCTGAGAAAATGGTGCTACCAAGAAATCATACTTAACTCTGTACTATTGTGTCTTTAATTACTCCCCAGGCTCTCTTAGCTTTTATATGAATTTAGTTGTCTACATTGGCACCATTTCTTGACAGAGGTTTCTGTTCCACTTGGTCCTACAGCCATTCAGTCTCAAAGAAACACACAGAGGCTTACATTAATTAAAAATTGTTTGGCTTATTAGCTCAGGTTTCTTATTAACTCTTACATCTAACATTAAACAATAATTCTTGTCTGTGTTAGCCACATGGCTTTGTACCTTTTATCAGTGAAACATTCTCATCTTGTTTCCTCTGTGTCTGGGTGATGACTGCAGACTGAGCCTTTCCTCTTCCCAGCTTTCTCCTTTTCTGGTTGACTTGCCTATACCTCCTGCCTGGTTACAGGCCAATCAGCATTTTATTAAACTAATATAAGTGACAAATCTTTACAGGGTACAAGACTATTGTCCTACAGTATCAGTGATCTCCAATAGTTCATGACAATTTGCCAGTAGGCTGTATATTACAAAGGTAAAAGCCATATACTAAACAAGTAGTCTAGAAATTTGTGTTATTCTCTTCTGTTACAATAGTCTCATCCCTGACCTTTTAAACTTTGGCTAGATGTACTATCCATTTTATTTTTGAGACAGGGTCTCATGTTGTCCAGGTTGGTCTCAAAATTGATAATGTAGTTGAGGGTATCCTTGCACTTCTGATCTTATTGCTTCTAATTCTCAATTGCTGGGATTATATGCATGCATTGTTCCTGGGTTTATACAGTGCTTTGTGTATTCTAATGCTAACCTACCAGCTGTACTATATCCTTAGTCCTTGTACTGTCCTCCTTAAGATCAGATGTAGGAGGAGAGATAAAAGCTGAGTTAGGTTTATGAATAGGTGGGCATGATATGTGGGACATTTTGCAATGCAATCTCCAGTTTGACTATGAGAGACAATGACAAGGATCTTTTCAGTGGGTAGGGTGGAATATAACTCCTTGGGTACTTTGTGTGGAAACAGTTGCTAGAGGTCAAAATACATATGAGTTTATAGGCCCTGATAAATGGCTTGGTCCCCAGGGGCTGGGAACATGTCTTTTTTATTGTTATCTTTATCCAACACCCCTTTTCATCTATTTAGTACAGTACTTGGCATGCACAACACTCATTATCCATCCAAGCATCTGCCCATGCCTTCTGCATCCTGGACATTGTTCTCAGTGTTGGGAGGAGCATTAAAGTGAGGAAGTCAGACGTTCTTTTCACTTTGAACATCTTCTCCCCATCCCTGTTTGTATTTAGTTAGTATATTTACTACATACCCAGTGTTATATTAAAGGCTTCTATGTGTTCTCTTAATCCCCAGAAAAAGTCCATGAGACAAACCCAAGCTATCTTTCCCGATGCTTTTTTTGTTTTTGAGCTGATGTGGGTAGGCTGCCGTAAAATGCTTTGGAAACTAGAACTGAGCCATTGTTATGCTATAGGACTCTTCATTGCTGTTTGTTATGACCACCCACTAACTGAGATGGTCTTGAGCACTGCAACCTGGTACTTGCCAGTCCTTTAGAAAAAAGTCTTGTTTGCTTTCTGAAAGCATTCAGCTCTCACTAAGTTCCTAGAAATGTAGCAGCCACATAACTCTTTGATTGACACATAGAAAGGTCAAGTTGCTTGCACAAGGTAATTCTGCAGGTCACTGGTGATATCAACACAGGATCTATAAATCTCACTCTGTGCCCATAATTCTAACTACTGGGTCAAAGGGCCACCTTAAAGTCAGAGGGTACCTGTGAGCCACTTTAGTGTGACAAGGGCTCTGTACAGGGAGGGTGTGTAAGCCACTAACCATATGACCTGCAAATTTGCTGTCTTCTCAGCAATCTTGGTAACTGACAGCTTACAGTGGTCCCTTTTACATGGTTTTATTTTATCCCTCTGTACTCCTTGAATTTATTTCAATGTTGGTATCATTACTGGTAATGATACAGTTTCTGGACCTCTTCACAAGAGCAGCGGTGGTAATGTGCAAACAGAACTTGTGCTTGGCAGATGTGCCCTAACCCCACAGTACCCTTCTTGTGCCACAATTCACACCTTAGGAGCTGGTCATCTTGGCGATCTGCAAGCACAGACTCCACTTAAAAATGAGACTTGGCATAATTAGTAAAGAAGCACAGAAATGATCTAGTAGGCTGGCACATTTTAAGAGTTGGCTTTATAATTTGGGGAGTATAAGTCGTTTCAGGAATTAAAGAATGATTTGGCGAGACTGTGCTTCACAAAATGTACGCGAAGATGTGTGTTGTAGAGACTTGTTCATTTGCTTTCTCCCTCACTTGAGTTTTTAGTTCTAGGTCCGGAACTAATTTGAGGTGAGTGAGATATTTGTCTTAGCAACAAAATGTATAAAGTGTTCCTCAAATGCCAGGAATCATGGCAAATCATGCAACCTTAATGCAAAGCTTAAAATGAATAACAAGACTTGTAGTAGGAGGCTGCTTGTTTGTTTCCCAGCTGCTCAGACTCTCAAAATAACTGCACAGAAACTGTATTAATTAAACCACTGCTTGGCCCATTAGCTCTAGCTTCTTATTAGCGAACTCTTACATCTTAATTTAACCCATTTCCTATTAATCTGTATCACCACGAGGTTGTGGCTTACAGGGTAAAGTTCCAGTGGGGTTACTTTCTCTCGACTGTCTCCTTTCTCCCAACATTCAGTTTAGTTTTCCCTAAACTGAATCTAAACTGTTCTACCCTATCAGGCCAAACTATTTTCTTTATTGACCAATGGTATTCACAGCATACAGAAGGGAATCCTACATCAAAGACTCAAAGACATTGACGAATCAAGTATGAATTTAGAATAACAGCAGAATTCAGTCCCGACTTGAATGGCCTCACCCTGTCCTTTGTACTGCCTGATTTCCCATGGATTTGCTTATATGCCCTCTCACTGTAAAGCCCAGGAGGCAGCACTGGTGTCTTTTGCTCCCACAGTGCCCACTGGGCCTGGTGTACTGCATGTGTGCCTACTCTTCCACCACCAAGAATGAACAGAAATATATAGCTCTATGGAGAAGGATTGTGAAGATTTAAATAAATCACCTCCTTGTCATCCTTATTTTTGCGAGGAGGGTATTAACAGGCTGGAGAGATGGCTCAGTGGCTAAAAGGGCATACCATGACTGTTCTTGGTTCCAAACACCCACCTTGGGCAGCTCACAATTTCCTTTAACTCCAGGTCCACAGGATCTGATGTCCTCTTCTGGCCTCTGTGGGCACCTGCACTCACCTTCATATACCTACACGGATATGTATATGCATAATTTAGAACAAAACATATCTTAAAAAGAAGAGAAGAGGTCATGGTGTACTCGAAATCTGTTGTTCTTCTCCACCTTTGTAGTCTAAGGCTCATACTGCTACGGGGACAGTCTACCATTTTGGAGCTTCATCTACCCAGTCACTTAGTAGAATCCACCACCTAGCAATACCATCAATGTCTGACTGTGGGTGAGTTGCTAGAGGAAGCAAGAGGGGAAAGCAGAGTGTTTGATCTCAGGGAGATCACAGAGTAGCAGGTAGGCAGACAGGTGAGGGCTTCTCAGATACTTGTTGGAGCTGTCCCATTGGACACTAGGGAGCTGGAAAGACTTTAGGATAGGAGCTCCTCACATCTTCCAGGGCCAGTGCACATTTCACAGAGGCTTTGAGTACAGAAAGAAGGATAAAGACTGTGTCAGTGAGAGAGGAAAGTGTGAGGTTCTCCAGCCTAGCACAGAGCATGTGTGATCAGATTTCTTTTTTACCTTTTCCCAGAGAACAGCATATGGAAGGCAGTGGATTTTGAAACCAGAGCAGAACTTTTTAGCAATTACTCTCGAGGGTAAAGGAAGAGACGGATATTCTTGTAGTACAGTGTGTTGAGAAGTTAGGCTAGCAGGTATGAATCCTAACAGTGTGATTGCCTTTAAAATAGTCTATTTTTAAACTAGATCTCTCCTTCTCTTGAAGGTCTGTCTATGTATTCTGTGTGTCTGCTCTCACCATCTAAAAACTTTTCCTCGCTCCACCTGAATAGATGCTGGCTTTATCGTCTGGAGGTGGGGTATAAGAAGAAAGAAGACCTATGTCTTCCTTGTATCTATGTATCTATGTGTATGTGTGTGTGTGTGTGTGTGTGTGTGTGTGTGTGTATGCCACAAAACATCATGGTTTGCATATTTAGAGAACTCTAAGCTGGAATGAATGAAATCTCACTCACATAATGGAAAGAATATTTCCAGTGTTGGAAAAATTAGGTTAAGAAAGACAATCTGATTGGCTTAAAGTACCGGGAAGTCTGGGCCTGAAGTAACCATATAAATGCTCAGGTCGGAAGGAGAGGTGTAATAAACATATTTCTTTATATTGGAAATGTTCCCTTGATGGCTGTTAGGTTTTATGATATATAAGTCCTTTTATTTACTGTCTTAATACTACAAAGACAGCCCAGGAGTGAGATGCTAAAAGCAGAAACAATGAAGGGAAGGATGATCCCCATGCTGTCAGATGGGGTTGTTAAGGATGACAGGTTAATCCCCCTTTTTAGTGGTTGGTTAGCTTTCAAATCAGCATTTTGGTGAGGCCGAACTGGGACCTAAGACAAAGAGAAGCTCAGTTCTAGTCTTCTGGATTGAAACTTCCATTCTGGATGCCTCTCCTAGGAGTGCCCCAGCCTCTCCTGTGGAGAGCTGAAGTGAAGGTCAAAACTAAGGTCTCGATGGCCTTCAGAGTCTTCCCTGTCTGGAAGCTGTGTGGTAGCTGTCTGCTCTTCTTTTGGAGAGCATCTGAGGTCAAGGACTTCTGTTAGCTCTACTGTAAGGCTTCGCAGGTTGAATAGGAAGACAGTGGGGGCAGATTGTTCCCTTCTCTTGGTTTTACAAAGGAAATGCTTTTTGCTAAAGGTCAAGAGGTGTTTGGAGATAGTCTGGCTGTCTTTTTCCTCCCACAGGGACCCCCTCTTCACTTTTGTTGACTCAGGTATCATTGTTGAGGTTTTTTTTTTCATGCCTTAGTTCTTCCATCTTGTTCTTCCCCAGAGAGGAGAGTATCCTAAACAAATTCTATGTCAGATAAATGTTGACAAAGATAGCTTTTGCCACCTGAAGTTTTTATAGGATTAAACACAAAGCAATACTATATATTATATTTTTCTTTCTCTTGTTTTTAACCTGGAAATGGTCATCTTTTAAGGAGGGAAAGCAAATTTTTGTGGGTTGAACAGAATCCATTGCTCCTTGGAGTGTTGCATTGACAAGGGACTCTGCTTGCTTCCAAACTCCGGAGTTGTGGGATCAATTCTGCATGTTTGATGAGCTGAGCCTGTGAAAAGAAACTAAATGCCCCTGTGTCAGGAACTTACATTATCTTGTTTTGACCTGCTAAGCTCTTTCTTTGGAACCAACAGACCTTTTTCATATGCTTTAAATTCAGCTTTCTCCATTTTCTGTGTTGCCATCTTGCAAACAGGTGTCCTCAAATCATAGCAAATGTACTTCCTTGCTAGGATTTTATAATCTATTTATTAAGGACTGTATGCTTAGTTTGTGGTATGTCCTCCCCCAACCCCAGGCTAAAGAGTACAGGAGATACTATTTGTGTCAGTGTATTACATAGAAATAAATAAAGGACAGTAGAGGGCTTGACTTTGCAATGGACCCAACACTTGACCAGCAGTTCTGGGACCTGGCCCTAAGTAGGTGACCAGAGCCTCAGATCCAGGATGATGTCTTCAGAATGATCTTCTAGACCTGCTTCAGGTAAAGGGGTGACCACAAAGGTCCAGGCTTTCTGCGTCCATGGTGGCCTCCATCTCTGGCTTACATTTTCACTGCGTTGACTTCAGCAACTCTGGCTGTTAACAATGCTTCAGTAGCAGGAAGGCCACTGTATCCCAGGGTTTACTGTCCTTCAGATTAGTGTCTGCCCCAGTGACTCAGGGTTTCTGGCCTCTTCAAGTACTCAGCAGACTCAAGGCTTTGGGACTATACCAGGCAGTCTGCCCCGAATATGTGGGCAAGCTTCCTGTTGAAGAACTCTTGTTTTAAAAGAAAAACCCAGTCTTTGGGAACTAGAATAAATACCTCTTTACTCACATGAGTGTAGAAATCCATGCATAGCCACAGGAACAAGAAAAATCAAGGAAACATGACATGTCCAAAAAGATAAAATAAACTTCCAGTTAGACCACGAAAAATGGAGCTGTATGAGCAGCCCGAGATATAAATTAAATTGCCTTTTAAAGGCATGTCGTGAACTCGTGAACTTCAAGAACATAGAGAAATACTCAATTTATATAAGTAAAACACTAAGTGACCATTATAGGAAACCCATCAAAGGGATTGAAATATAATATACACTTCACAAAAGTCTGTAGCTGAAAAAAATAAATGAAATAAATAATGCAATAGGAAGTTTCTTAGCAGACTTGATCGAGCCAAGCAAACTTCTAACTTGGTGAGACAGAAGAGAAAAATAAATAACAAGGCATGAAGGAGGCTTCTATAACTTTCAGGGCAGCATCAAGGAAGCAAATGTTTGAATATGAGGCTGCTGCCCAGGAGGGAATGCAGGCTTGGTACTGTAAACCTGGTCAAAAGTCCATGACCCTGAAGATCACAGGCTCAGGACAGGACCCTCCTATTGCTGCTTCGTCAGACAATCTTTGTCAAACTGCCTTCTAAGTGTTTCTTTTATTCCCATAGTTTAGTGTTGCCCTCAGCATCTGCCTGGAGACATGTCTGTCTCAAGTGGTCACAGTTAATGCAGAGCTACCCAACTGGTTATACTGTTACAGCTAAGTGTCTGTTGAGTGCTCAGCCTTAAATGGGGCATGTACATTCACTCCCCGTCTCCAAGTCTCAAGGGACATCTCCAAAGAGGGACACAAAGAATGTAAGAGTTGAAGCTGAGGAGGGGAGCTGTGGAATTCTGTCTTCTGACCATGATGTGACTGTTGCACTCATAGTGGAGTTCACTGAACTCATAGAGACTCATGTGGAGTTCACTGCAGCCATGGTTCACCTGAACAGAGGCAAGCCAGCAAGGTCAGCAGCTGTTCCAACAGGCAGCTCTGATTGGACTAAGTGGGTTATTATCAACACAGGGAAAGGACAGGAACCAGGATGGGAACACACCATGGGTTGCTAGGGGGAGAAATTGTGGATGTATATGATCAAGAAGCATTGTTTACATGTATGAAACTGCCAAACAGTTAGCAAAAGATATTCTATAAAAAAGAGGGCAAATGTGTGACTCATATGAGTTCAAGCAAGATAAGAGAATAAGTGCTTATCTAAAGAAAATAACAAAGCTTCTGTTCCAGATGACTATTTTTAATATGTTGAAGTCCATTTAGTTGTATAGTCTTTGGGTCTGGTTAATTTTATTATGTGATTTTTTTATTGTTTACTTTTTCTTGTTAGTTTGGTAATGATACTGTTTTGGGCTTTTTATGTGATTTTTTTAATTTGCATTTTTTCTTTTTATTCTCTATAGCTTTCACATCATATATTTTGATCCTTTTCATCTCCTCTTCTTCCCTCTCTATCCACCCTCTGCCCTTGTAACCTCCCCTGCAAAGTAAAATCAAATAAAATTTAAGGGAAAAGAATAAAAAAGGAAAATACCATCATGGAAGCTGTAGTGAGTCACACAGTATATACCCTTTAGTCCACATATCTTTATTTGCAAATGTTGGTTGCAGAGATTTGTGTTCATTGCAGAGTTATTGGTCTGGTTTAAGGCCTCTGGCATCCACTACAGTATCAATACTGGGCCCTCACTGGGACTCATCTTGGATACGTTGTTGTAGTCCTGATTCATAGAAATCCTGCGGCATTAGATCTGCAAGACCAGCTTCTTCATGTGCTCCAGTAGGTCATAGTTGGGTTGTTTGGGTGGGCCAACTCATGGTCCTGGTTCTGGGCTTGGGTAGTTGCAGGGTTGGTCAGTCCACCAGCTCTTCCTCATTTACACTACCAGGATGCGCTCTTTAGCACTGCCCTGGTTCCTTCAACCTATGCAGAAAGGAGCAAGGGTCACTGCTGGTTCTCCAGCTCTCATGGCCAGCTCACCCACACCTATACCACGAGGGCCAGCTCTACTGTGATGCCCAGGTGAGGTGCAGGGCCTGCTTTCCCAAGTGCTGCAGCTGCTCTTTGGGCAGGGACAGCTCTCTCACTCTCATGACCTTAAAACCAGTTCTCCCACCTACCACAAGCAGTGAGGTGGGAATAGGGGTAGAGGATGGACCAGAGGGCATCTCTTCCTCACCTATGCCACCATATGGCAGATGAGGTTCAGGGATGGCTCTTTCATGCTCACATTCTTGGGGCTGGTGCTCATCTACATCCATCTTCTGCCAACAGGGACAGCTCTACCGTGCTGCCCAGGTGAGGAGCAGGAACAACTCTCCCACCTGTCACAGGGAGAAGGCATCTTTCCTTCACTCACACCACCACATAGCAGATGAGGGGTGCAGGACCAACACTCCCAGTCTCATGCCCTCAGGGCCCACTTGCTTAGGCCACTTTGAATGAGGTCAGCTCCATTGTGTTTCCCAGGAGAGATATAGGACGCTCTCCAGAGTGCTGAAGCCTGTGATAGACATTGCAGCCAGTGAGGGCCTGGGCTGACTCTCTGCAGCCCTATCCTGTCTTAGGTAGTAACAGGAGCCATGACATCGACAGAGACATGTCATGATTCTGCCACAGACACAAACACAGACATGGGCCTTGGTAGCATCCCAGGCCCTGACATCACCATGGCCCCAGGTGGCAAGCAAGTCATCCACATCAGCCTGCTTCTCACTACCTTCACCTCTTCAGATCTGCCTCTCTCCAAAGATATAAACCATTCTGTCTCGCTCTTCCATACTCCACCACATATGTGATAACTATAACAGTGGCCTACCTTGGGGTGCCTTGGGGTGCTGGACAGGCCTGTTTTTTCCCCAAGTCCCCCAGGGTACACTTCCCTGGGCAGTGGGCAGGTTTGTAGGTCTCCTTTTCCTGTTTTTTTTCTTTCTTTGGTGGTGGTGGTGGGGAGACAGGGTTTCTCTGTGTAACTCTGGTGCCTGTCCTAGAACTCGCTCTTGTATACCAGACTGGCTTTGAACTCACAGATATCCACCTGCCACTGTCTCCCGAGTGCTGGGATTAAAGGCATGCATCACCACTGCCCGACTTCTGCCACCTGGCTTCCCCATTCAGTCTTAATGGCCCTGGGTATGGTTGTGTTATGTTTTTTTTTTTTCTAAAATAAAGTTTAATTTTTTTTCAATTAAAAAATTTAAAAAGATAGGCCTGTAATTCTCTTTCTTGGTTGGGTCTTTGTGTGGTTTTGGTATCAGGGTAACTGTGGCTTCATAAAAGGAATTTGGCAATGACTTTTCTGTTTCTATATTATGAACTACATTAAGGAGTATAGGTATTAGCTCTTCTTGGAAGTTCTGGTAGAATTCTGCATTGAAACCATCTGGTC
>NW_026067982.1:4516483-4561780 GCF_014885135.2 Alexandromys fortis | reverse complement strand
AAAAAAATTAAAAAGAGGAATAACAGAAGAAAACTTTCAAACCAAGAGAAAAATATCTAGGCAGAAGGAGTTCAAAAGTCTCCAGTTATGTTAAACATGAGTAAAGTTACTTTAAGTTATAATCAAACTGTCTAAAGTCAACAGTAAGCAGAGGTTCTTGAATCAGATAGAGAAAAGAAGTGAATGATGTATAGGGGAGCTGCAATGTGTCTAATTTCTCAGCAGGAGTGAGAGGGGAATAATAAAGTCAAAGTTCTAAAGAATAATAGTGGCCTCAAAATATTGGGTCCAGCAAAGCTGTCCTTTATACATTGTTAGATGAAGTGCTCCCCAAACCAGCAGAGGTGAGAGGGCTCATTATCACCAGAGAGATCTTACATCAGAGGCTTTTCTTCAGGTTAAAATAAAAAATGCTAATTAGCAACATAAGAAGACCTGGAAACCTAAGTTTGCTGGTGAAGGCAAGTGCTTCCAGGGCAAAAGGAAGAAGGCAAACCCTGAATTCTCCAATACTTGTTTGATGGTGTATAAATAACAAACCTTTAATATGACAGTGACAAAATAAGCTAGTAAAATAATAGCTACACTCATTTAGCACGTGTCTTAGTTACTTTCTACTGTTGTAAAGAGACACCATGGCCAAGGCAGCTAATAAAGTAAAACATTTAATCAGGGACTTGCCCGCAGTTTCAGGGGGTTAGTCTGTGACCATCAGGGCAGGGAGCATGAGAGTAGGCAGGTAGACATAACGCTAAGCTTTACATGATGCCACAAGCACTAGGGAAAGAGAGAGAGAGAGAGAACAAACTAGGAATGTAGAATGACATGGGCTTTTGAAACCTCAAAGCCAGTCCCTGATGACAGACCTCCTCCAATAAGGCCACACCTCCTAATCCTGTTCAAACTTTTCTGTTAACTGGGGACCAAACATTCAAAAATGTGAGCCTACGGGGACCATTCTTATCCAAAACACCACAGCAAAGACTATGCAATAAAAAAAGATATAAATTATGAGTTTAAACATGGAAATGATACAGTGGAAGAATGGAATAAAATAGAATAGGTTTGGGGTTTTTGTTTGTTTTGCTGCTAGTAAATGAAGTTTTCTCTACCTCACATTATCCTGGGGGAAGGACTAGGATGGAAGCTTCATTATGAGTTGCGGTGGTGCTAAGCTTTTTCTGGCTTTTGGATGAAATAGAGCAGTTACTGCTGTCCCTTTCCTAGGCCTTTGCTAGAGAAAGCAAACTTTTGTTTAAGTGTTCATTTTTTTAATCTGTGTCTGTTAGTGTTCCAGAGATCCTGACTTTTGCAGTTCCAAGTCTGACCTAAATATGAAAAACAAAACAAGCAGCTACAGTGAATACGGAGAGATCTCACCACCAGGCTGTCCTTTGGGTCCCAAGGTCCTTCCCTGTGCCGTTGTCACCATTCTAACTTTAAAGCCTGTTGTCATGTGTCTTGTTATGTAACACCTTGAGCCTAAATTGTCCTTCCAGAAGAGAGAGAAAAGAGTATCTACCCTATTTTTCCTAAAAAAAGCCTGCTCAAATTTTAATATGGAAGAGAAGCAAGAAGAAAATTACTTCAATATACGTAAGAACTCAACTTGGTAAAATAACTTCATGCCAATACATACTCATGCACAAGGTTGTGGACACACAAGTAAAACACACGCAAACACACACCGAGACTATTGGAATCTGAATTTATCTTTGGATAACACACTAACAACTGAGTTATTCACATGGCTTAATATAAAAGTAAGATCTCATTTTGAAAGATTTTCATAGCATCTTAAACAGGTAATTTTATGATCTATCTATGCTGACTGCATTGCACATTACTGTGCAGGAAAATGTCATAGATGTTAAAGTGTTAAAGATATTCAAATATAAATCTCTAAAAAATGTAAAGACCCGTTTTTTTTTTTTTTTGGCAGCAGAAACCATAGGTATATATAGGTTTTTTTTATGAGTTTCTCTAAGTCAGGTATGGTGCTTCATGTTCATCATCCTGGCACGGTGAGACTGCAGCAGGAGGATTGCCACTAGTCTGAGGCCAGTCTGGGCCGTACAGTGAATTCCAGGCCAGCCAGCACCATAATGTATGACTTTGGGCAGTTAGGCCAGGGTGGTTATGTAGTTCTGTTGGGTTTGCCCACCATTTTTCTTTTCACTGATTCTGCTTTTTTTTTTTTTTCTTTTTCTGTTCTTCTATCTTTTTTATTGGCTACTGGCCAGAGGTGACATATGCTTTTTCTCATACTTTGGTCATCTTTATGTATTGTCTCTCTCTCTCTCTATCCCTAGTGCTTGTGGCATCATGTAAAGCTTAGCGTTATGTCTACCTGGCTGCTCTCATGCTCCCTGCCCTGATGGTCACAGACTAACCCTCTGAAACTGCAGGCAAGTCCCTGATTAAATGTTTTACTTTATTAGCTGCCTTGGCCATGGTGTCTCTTTACAACAGTAGAAAAGTAACTAAGACACATATTGTCTCAGGCTCCTCTCTACACCACATAGCTGCTGGGCTACCTTATAGCTCATGTCTACACTGGCTTAACTCAAGCACCAGGGGCTTCTCCTCCTCTTCTCTACCTCCTTCCTCCAAGCAGCTCCTGGTCTTTACTGCTTGCTTGACACGTGATCACTCTTTTTTTTTCTTTTTACTTTTTAAAAGTCCAATAAAATAGCCCTGAGCTTAAAAAAGTGAGACCCTGTCTCATAAAAATCCCTTTACATTTTGCATTCATGATTCACCTCAATATAATATTGGATGATAGTACAGATGTCTACTTTTCAGAATTTTCAAATGCGCAGTGAAATAGTCCTTCCCACTGTCTTTAAGTTCAGAAAACAAGTGCCTCGCTTTGGTTGTCTGGAAGCCCAATGTGTGTTGAAAGGCTATCTGTAGGGGCTAGTCCTGAGTTGAAGGCACATCTCTTGGTTTCTGTGTTTTTCTCTGTAACCCACAATGAATAAGACCTTCACCTTGGCCCCCTTCGGTTTCCCCTTCTACAAGCTGAGGGAAAAGAATGTTCACGTGTAGAGAGCGATAGACTGGTTAAAGATTAGTTTTTATGTCAAGTTTTTGGGCTATAGAATTTCAAGTTCTTGCCAACATCTCAACTACATGAAATCTCTTTCTGTTATGAGTCCCAGAATTCAGGCTGCCCCCAGAGTCTGATGTGCATTGAAACGTGGTTCCTACATTCAGAAAGTCACTTTTACTTTCACAACAGAAGTTGGCATACAGGAGGACTCAAATGCTCCTCTGGAATGCTGGTCCTGGTTAGGACATTTGCCTCCCTTCTTGGATAATATATCAGAATTCTCAAGACCTGTTTGAGAAACCTGGGATTCAAATACTACAAGGAAGTTGAGGTGTTCTCTCCATCATCTTCCTCTCCCCACTGAATTTACTTTTATTGTCATCTATTAAATATTAAAAAAAATATTTTCCCTTGTAAGGAACCATTATATATCTGTCGGGCCTAAACTGTGAAAAATCTGTCTGTTTTAGTAACTTAATTCCTAAAATATGCACCCCTTTCTTTCAGCATTTGTTTATTGACCAAAGCTCCTATTTTCCAATTGCATTAACATGTCCCAGAAGGTCATTATTTTGCTGTGAGCTGTGTCACAGGGTCCCCAGCCTGTGTAGTTTTTCAGCTCTAACCTGCCTGGTGGAGGTCTTAGGTACCGGTTGCATATATGCGGGTCTAGCATATGCTTCTCTGTTTCCCGGTGAGAAACACACACACATCCGATTTCAAGCTGCAGTTGTGATACTGTGGGGTCCAAGTTGCCATATGCAAAGCTTCAGCCTGGGGGAAGTGTGAGAGGAAGTGTCTGCTGTCATGGAGGCAGCTGCAAGACAACCCACTCATACGCACACCCCTCTGCTTCCTCCACCTTAGCTTTCTGTTAAGAAATGATCCATGCAAATCGTGAGGCAGCATCCAGAAAGCACAGCGCAATGGGCAACAGTAATGTTTTGTTCATGGTAGTATGCCTGATGGATGAGCGGCACAGAAATGCATGAATCCTGCCTGTCAATCTCGGCTTTCTCTGTGGGATGACTGAAGGGACCTCACACATAAAAAGCAAGAAGACGATAATTAAAAGTGCCACCACTGGAGCTAGTGGCTGGTACTCCCTGGAGCTTTCTCTCTCCTCTGCAACTAAGTTGGAACAATCAACTCAGGCTAGAGGCCAGCATTAAGTGGCCCATTTCTTCCTCTAACTTCCAACCTTATTCTCAGCCCCTGGAGACAAATGTTCTGCATACTCGTGTGAGGAATATATGAAGAGAGGGAGCAAGATGTTTGGGATAATTCCCAGCATCTATTCTTCAAAATGTGGCCATTATATATATTATATACATATTACATATGTATATATATACACACATATATATGAATGCACACATATATATAATATCACAATTGCCCACAGGCTTGTAGAAATGGAATGGCAAGGGCCTTACAGCAGAGTGTTTGAATCAGCATCTGATTAGTGTGTTTTGTGTGTGTGTGTGTGTGTTTCTGGGGGTTAAACTTGTTGGAGGAGGGGTCACCACATCATAAACTGAGGTTCTCATATGCGCTAGGCAAACACTCTATCACCACGATTGATAGATATCACCTATCGGTAGATATCATCTGTCACCTGGTTCTTAAACTGCTTTCTGCACTGCAAGATTTTCCTAGCATAATAGTGTGTGTGCAGTTTGCCTTTGGGATGACCCTCTGCTTTGCAGCATTGCACAAACCTTTCAAGTTGCAGAATCTTGTTTTGAAGGAACATCTGTTAATTGTGGATGTTTCAAGGAACTCAGCACGGGAAGCTTCAGTCTCAGGAGAATCATGGTTCCGGCTGGAACAGGTGGAAAAAAGTCCCCCATTCTGATCTCCATATGAGGTGGAGTCTGTGTAAGCATTGGAATTTTGAATTTGAAGATATTCCAAGGCTTTGAGACACCTGAAGTGAAGTTATATGTTACATAAGACTTAGAAAGTTATATAAAATAAAAAATGAACTTTGGTAAGAAACCTTTCTTTTTGAAAAAGAAAAGAATCCTTTTAGATGTTATTACATTCTAGACTTACCCACTCTGATGGTTAATTTTCACTGTTAACTTGGCTGAATTAAGAATCACCATGGAAACAAATATAAGGATGTTTTCAGGAAAGTTTAACTGAAGATCAATGACCTGTTCTGAGTGTGAGCATTGTGAGTGTAAGCAGCGCCTTTCTAAGAGGGCTAGGATCCTGGACTGACTAAATAATGAGTCCCACACATAGACAAAGAACTATAGCCAACTATGGAGTGCCGAGAGCAGAAAAAATAGTCTTCCCTGGGGGTGCACCTCCTAATTGATTATCTGATACCCAGTGGTAGGATCTAAATGTACACACACACACACACACAAACACACACACATACGATTTAAGGGCTGATCATTTGTTACTGGATAACCATTTAGGAGGCTATATATTTATATATTGTGTGTGTGTTTGTATGTGTGTAACACTAAATGGATCGAGAAGATTGTGTTTATATATTTAGGCATATACATAAACACATATGTTACAATATTTTGATAGTCGTGATTTCTAGAGGGAATCAAGGTGTACATAGGCAAGGGTAAAGAGAGGGAAAATGGGGAGAATAATGCAATTATATTTTAATTTGAAAAAGAATAAAAATATATTTTGAAGCAGAAGTGAAGTGAGCACTGGCATCCATCTCTTCTTGCTTCCTGACCGTGGACTCAATGTGACCCGCTGTCTCATGCTCCTGGTGTGTGACTTCCTGGACATGATGGATAGTGCCTCTTCTCAAACAATGAGCCAAAATAAACCTTTCAGCTTTCCTTTCTCAAGTAGGTATTTTCTAACAGTGGTGGTGAAAACACCTAACACATCTGTCCTTGTAGAAGTCCAGTGGCATGTGCATTACCTCTGTCATGGGCCCTTGCTGTTGATTCTTTGGATAAGTTAGCCAGATTGGTATTTGGATACAATCCAATTTGAGGATTTATGAGTTGCATTGGTCATGGTGTGTCTTCCTTCCAGTAGAACAGCAACTAAGGTATAACCTATGGTGTTAAATTTACATATATTAAAGTTGCATATGCTGAAATGTCTCTTTGTTATACAGACAATTTCAGAGAGGGACTTTAAAAATGTTTTATTTTTTATTATTTTTAATGTGTGTGTGTTTGTGTATGTGTGTGTATGTACCTGTGGAAGACAGAGGTGCTAGAATTCTCTAGAGCTGGAATTGCAGGTGGTTGTGAATTGACCAACATAAATGCTGGGAACTGAGTTCAGGTTCTCTGAAGGAGCAGTACATACCTTCACCTTCTGAGACATCTGCCTCTACTTCTACCTCAGAGAGAGATTTTAGTCAGAAAAAAGCAGAAATCTATTCAAAGGACCCATCAGCTGGCCTGTGTCCAGAGTCTCATTCTTAAAGTAGTAATTATTTCTGAGTTTAGCAATGATGATATTTTCCTCGTTAATAGTCTTTGCTTAGAACGAACGAGGATGCCAGTTCACATTGAGAACTCAACTGTTGTATACACTAGAATAATATTCCCTGTAGATGACTGTAACATTCCTTACAACTTAGATGAAAAGCTGAAAAAGGGAAATTCTAAAATATCCACCATGAAATCAAACTAGCCCAAGGACATTCGCTAAAAGTCTGGTGGGCTATTGATTTATTTCTGAAGCAAGCGGATTCTTCCATTGGCGTGTTTCGTGTGAGGTCTTTAAGCTTAGCAGTGGGGAATTGCAAGGACCGGATGATGCATAAAAATTGCTTTCATGAATTCTCCTTCCTGACACACTCTCACAGGAACTGAACTTTTTTTTAATTTTTATTTATTTATTAGAGATTTCTGATTCTTCCCTGCCACTGCCTCCCATTTCCCTCCCCCTTCCCCTAACTAAGTCTCCCTTTCTCATTAGCCCAAAGAGCAATCAACTTTCCTTGCCCTGTGGGAAGTCCAAGGACCACCCACCTCCATCCAGGCCTAGTAAGGTGAGCATCCAAACTGCCTAGGCTCCCACAAAGCCAGTTTGTGCAGTAGGAACAAAAACCCATTGCCATTGTTCTTGAGTTCTCAGTAGTCCTCATTGTCCACTATGTTCAGCGAGTTCAGTTTTATCCCAGGCTTTTTCAGATCCAGGCCAGCTGGCCTTGGTGAGTTCCCGATAGAACATCCCCATTGTCTCACCCCTCGCGGTCCTGAGTTCCTTGCTCGTGCTCTCTCTCCTGCTCCTGATTTGGATCTTGAGATTTCTGTCCGGTGCTCCAATGTGGGTCTCTGTCTCCTTTCATTGCCTGAAGAAGGTTAATATTCAGGAGGATGCCTATATGTTTTTCTTTGGGTTCTCCTTATTTAGCTTCTCTAGGATCACTAATTATAGGCTCAATGTCCTTTGTTTATGGCTAGAAACCAAATATGAGTGAGTACATCCCATAGGAACTGAACTTTTGTGAGCTTCTAAGGGAAGTGCAACAGGCTTCAGTCTCCTGAACAAGAAACTTCTGCATCTAGCTGGGAGAACTTTAGTACCTAGCTGAATAGGCTTCAGTACTTCATTCCTGTAGTTTCCTTGGCCTCTGCCAACCTTTCCCACTTCTCTGATCATGTCTGTGGTCCAAGTAGGAGAAAAAATAAATCATTTTAGATTGAGAAAAAAAAATCAATGAGAGTCACTACTCAACAGACATGCCAAGGTGTTGGGTTGTATTTTCCTTTAAAGGGTCTCATTGGACATGATGATGGTCAAGCAGTTCAACAAGGTCATCAGTGTGGCTTTCTTCCTGGTTCTTCCTAAAGATACACCAAAACTCCAACACAAAGTAACAAAATCATTCTCACAGAATCCCTTTCCTACCTCAAAAACATGGCAGATGAACCATATGACTCTTCACTTATGCTCCTAGTTGTATCAACTGTGAGATCTAAGTTATGAGTTGGTAATTTTTTTTTTACATAAAGAGCCACATAGAAAATATCTACTTTGTTGTGGGTCACAGTCTCTGTCAATTCTGCCTCTAAAGGAAGGAACACATGAATGGGTAAGTATGGCTGTGCTCTGACGTAGTGGCATGCTATAGGTATCCAAACGAGTTTATTATCATCTCTATGTAAGGATTTTTTTGAAGTTTTTAGCCACATAAAAGTGAAATTTAAAAGGGGACTATTAGGGATGTGGAAAGGGAAATAGGAAAAGGGAGGGAGATAAAAACAGAGTAAGGATTTGCAGGGCGATGGTGGTGCACGCCTTTAATCCCAGCACTCGGGAGGCAGAGACAGGCAGATCTCTGTGAGTTCGAGACCAGCCTGGTCTAACAAGAGCTAGTTCCAGGACAGGCTCCAAAGCCACAGAGAAAGCCTGTCTCGAGAAAAAAAAAAAAACACCAGAGTAATGTTGAAATAGGAAGTGGCGGGGCTGCGTCCCCAACACCCTGGCCGCTTGGCTAGCTCATGCCCGAAATAACAACACACAAACTGCATTCATTTAAGAACTGCTTGGCCCATGAACTCTAGCCCTTACAGGCTAATTCTCGCACCTGGACTAGCCCATTTCTAATGATGTGTGTAAGCACCCCAAGGTGCGCTTACCGGGAAGATTCTAGCCTACGTCCATCCTGGTGTCTGCTCCAGAGAGCAGATCTGTCGAGTCTCTCCGGAAGCGGAGCAGAGTCTGACCTCACTTCCTCTTCTGCCCAGAATTCTATTCTGTTTATTCCTCCCACCAATGCTTTAACCTATGAGGCCAAGCAGTGTGTTTATTACTTAACCAATGAAATCAACAGATTGATATATGACACTCCCACATCAGAGTAAGGGTCGGGTGGAGTGTGACTAAAGCTCATGGTGTGTAAGAATGGAAATATCAACGGAATCCCTTGGAGTATAATCCATGAATCCTTATAAAGTGCAGATACGAAACCATTCTAAGCTCCTGAGCTGTACAAAAATAAGCAACAGGCTATGGTGACCTGCGTCCTATTCTCCACCTGTGTCACTCTTTCCCTCTTGCTTCCCATCTGGTGACAGGAAATAATAGGACCGACTGCTTATTTCATGTGTAGATTTTGGGTGGAGGTGGCACCATTTAAACAACTATGCTCACGGGTGTTGTAATAAGATGCCTGGTTTAATTCCTAGTTTAGTTTCATGTTGCAGAACCTCTCTGAGCACTGATTTCTTTTTCTATAATTCATGCTCCTCATTAGTTGTAATGGATTCAAAATGTTCAGCATGATGCCTGCCATGTAGTATGGATGCCACAGGTAGCAGGTGCATCACACAACTATTACTGGAGGACCCACGATTTCCATTTCTCAGTGCCCATCCCCCTTTCTTCCAGGCAGGTCAGTTTTCTCTCTGAGTCTCAGGTTTTCCCTGAAGGGACTTTACCGGTTATGGCCAACCTCACATTTAAAAATAGCTGGGATGTTTTTTTCCTGCTTGTAATATATTAGGGACAGTCACTATTTTATAAACGTATTGACTACAAGAATTGACCTCAGAATTTTGAAAGTTTTTATTCTGGCAATTTCTGTCTGTCTCAGGGGGCATCAGCTCGTTGCCTGGTTTCTTTCTGAGCTTGCTGACACTTGATGTGAAACGGACTCCTTTTGGATTCGCAGAGGCTGGGCATTGCTCTCTGGAAAACAGCCTGGCACTCACAGAGCCCCTTCCCACCTCAACAAAGACACCGTGAGGTTTGCAAGCTCTTTAGAGCCCAGGTGAGAAAGGCCCAGGAAATGAAAGCGCCTCCGCATGCAGACAGTCATCTTCCCCTGCGAAGAGAACTGTGCCTTCCAATTGTTTCCAATTACAATTGCATTTCTTTCTTTAATGTTTTTTATGCTGATATCCAAGCTGTTAATGAAGGAGCCTCTGCTTTATGATCCCCATTGTTGCAACTTACTGCGCTTAATTGCTTTGTCTCCATAGCAGACAGATATTCTGAACAATTAGACAATAATAAGGAAGCGAGATGGGGAAATCACTGAGATTCCTTCATTTTAATTAGGCTGATAATGCACCCTACAGCTCTGAACCAGGGCTAAAGTGCTCCTTTCAATAGCATTCAATAACATTCAACTAGAGCTAATAAATTTATATTTCTAATGCGAAAGAATCCCTCTTCAGTTTCAACTGATCCTTGTGTTTTCCAGAATGATATTATTTACTCTGTGCACAGCACACCTCCCCTTCAGGTTCCTTCACTCCGCAGCACTCCTGTGTCACGCTGAGGGAGAGTGGAATGTTCCTCTGCTTCCTTTGCATAGATACTGGGACTTGACCTGCCCGGGGGCTGGTGATGGATTGAAGAAAAGACAAAGACATGGCACACAGAAAAACTGGAATTTGAGGGTGCTAAGCTCTCTGATAGAGAAACCCCAGTATCATGGAAGCTAAGTGTAGTTGTTATATAAAGTTGAACAGAGAGGAGGGGCTATTGCATACGGCTGAACGAGGAGATGGGGCTATTACACACTGGTAAACAAGGTGGCAGGGTTGTTATACACAGCTAGATCAACAAAATGGGTTTAGCCCATGACTGCTATAGGAGCACTCTCTCAAGGGGCCTTGGCTTACTTGCTTTGAAGGGGAGCAATCTTCTGAGGGTGAAATGGGAGAACATAGATGCCATAGAGGACATCTTCTGCATGCACTGTCAACATCTGTACACGACGACAATGGTTTGTCAAGAAATTAATGTACCTAAAAATTATGCCCACGGGGAATGAGGTGGATGGGAACCAATTCTCACTTATTTTCTTATAATAATCAAATATAAATTATTTTTCTATTTCTTTTCTTAGATTAAGAATACTTAAATGTCTATAAACAATCACAAGAAACGTAGTGTCATTTAGAAAGATACAAAATTTCAAAAACAAGCCAAAGGAGAACTAAAATTGCTTTCACAACTTTGAAGAGGACTGTTAATCTTGCAGTATTGCTTTAAACTTTTTTATACACAGACACACATACACACACCCAATAAACACACGGGGGAGGAGAGAGTGAGAGCGAGTGAGAGAGAGTTTAATTCCTTACTATTAGTCTCATTTCTTGTTTATTTACTGTTACATAAAGATTATTTTTATCCCATTGCAAGTTGTGAGGGTCACAAAATGTACAATGTACAGTTGAAAATAAATGAAGATATTCAATTACTTTTGTAATATTAAATGTCAATTTTTTCATGTTCTTGCTTGTATGAGTTAACTGCTGTGACAGTTGTGTATTCTTGAATATTTCCTTAGCAGATAGTTCTTTGCAAATAACTTAATAACTTAAGTTTTCTGTCTTGATACTCAAAATGAAAGTTAGGCAGGTTCTGTTTTCACTAGACAGAAATGACAATTTGGGGTTTATCTTCTCCTAGGAGCACTAAATTTTCCCTTTCCTGTGAACTTTCTGCTTATTTTGTCCCCCTTTTCTTATTAATGTTCTTTTTTGTTATGTTTTAATAAATTTATTTTTTTTTTGCATCCTGGTCACAGTTTTCCCTCCCTTCTCTCTTCCCAGTCCCTCCCCTCTGCTCCCCACTCTGTTTCCTCCTCCTCCATTTCTGTTTAGGAAAGGGCAAGTCTCCCATGAGGATCAACAAAGCATGGGATATCAAATTGCAGTAACACCATGTATTAAGGCTAGGCAAGGCAACCCAGTATGAGGAGTAGGGTCCCAAAAGCTGGCAAAAGAGTCAGAGTCAGAGGCAGCCCCTGTTCCTGCTCTTAGGAGCCCCATGAGAGTACCAAGCTACACTGTAACATATATGCAGAGTGCCTACATCAGTCCCATGCAGGCTCCCTGGTTGTCATTTCAGTCTCTGTGAGCCCCTACGAGCCCAGCTGAGTTGATTAAGTGAGCCTTGCTGTGGAGTCCTTGTCCTGTCTGGCTCCTGTGTTCCTTTCTCCTCCTCTTCTGCAGGATTTCCCAAAATCTACCTAATATTTGGCTGTGGGTCTACATCTGTTTCCATCAGTAGCTGGATGAAGCCTCTCTATAACAGTTGGGCTAGTCACCAATTTGGCCACAGAAGATAGCCAGTTGGGGCTACATATTCACTATCCTAGGTGTCTTAGCTGGGGTCATCCTTGTAGACTCCTGAGAGAATCCTTTGTGCCAGGTTTTTTTTATCTGACTCCAAAATGTTCCCCCTTTCTAGTGGTCTCTTTCAGTACTTTTCTCCTCCACTCACCTCCCCAACAAGATCAATAAAACCACTATTAAAATATCTGGTTCTTTAAGAAAGTTGGAGAAGTCCTAGTTTGCTCTAGTGATCTTAAATTTTACTTTTTATTTTAAATTGTGTGTGTGTTATGTGCTTTATGTACTATTGTAGACCAGGGGAGGAGGCCAAGTCCCTTGCAGTTGGAGTTACAGGCAGTCATGAGCAGCCTGGTGTGGGTAGTAGGGACTGAACTCAGGTCATTTGCAAGAGCAGTATGTATTCTTAACGCATCTCTGTGGCCCCTAGAGTTTTATTTTGATATTTCAGAATGAATGTTGACCTTTGTTTTTCTACACTATCTCACTTTTCGTCAGATGTCTAATAGGATGCTTGGATTGATTGACTTCCATGTATCCACAAATCTTATTTTCCTCGTGTGGATCTGTGGGTTGTACATTTTCTTCCCACTAGCTAGTCTGAGAAAGGTTTTATTTGGTATTCGGTTTTAAACAGTGTTTTCACTCAGTTAAAGCATTGAGACTGACATTTTCTCAGCATGTTAGTGATAGCTGTCTGTGCTTCACTTTGGATAATCACGGTGGTTGTCTTTAAGACCTGGCTGTCAAATATATTAATCATACTCATTTTTTATTATAAATCTTCATATTTTTCATCTCTGAAATTTTATTTTGGCTTGTTTTTATGTTTTATATCCTGATCAAGCTTTCATTTCCAGCTTGGACATACAGATGATGCTTTTCTGGTTTGATCATACTTATTTGCTAGAGCCACTAAACTGTCATTTCTATGGATGCTTCCTTGAAATTACTTTTGAGCTTATATGGTGTGGGACAAATGTCTATATTCTTTCAATTATATTTTAAGTAAACACTGATTGGCAAGTAGCCAGGCAGGAAGTATAGGCAGGACAACCAGGCAAGAAGTAGAGGTGGGTCAAGGAGAACAGGAGAATTCTGGAAAGAAGGCAGTCCATTCCTCTGGAGTCCTGGCCCAGACACAGAAGAAGCAAGATGTGATTGCCTTGCTGATAAAGGTACTGAGCCACATGGCTAACATAGACAAGAATAATGGGCTAATATAAGTTATAAGAGTTAATAAGAAGCCTGAGCTAATGGGCCAATCAGTTTATAACTAATGTAGACTTCTGTGTGATTTCTTTGGTACTTAAAGACTGTGGAAACCTGGCAGAACAGAAACCCAGACAATAGTTATAGACTTTTTTGAATGTTTGATAAGAGTTTTATATTTTAACTCTTTAAAAGTTATTTTATTTTATGTGTATGGGTGCTTTGTCTGCATGTGTGTTTGTGCCCCAATGTGCATGCCTAGAGTCTTCAGAGGCTAGAAGAGGACATAGGATCCCCTGGAACTGGAGTTACAGATGGTTGTGAGCCACCATGCTGGTGCTTGGAATTGAACATAGGTCCTTGGCAAGAATAACCGATGTTCTCAATCACTGAGCCATCTCTCCAACTTCCTTTATTTCAATTCTTAATGAACATTTATATTTGGACACACTTACGGTATACAGAGTGATGTTCTGTTATGTGTATGGTGTATAATGGTCTGATCTTGGCAACTGATATATTTATCCCCCAATTTTGCATTTGTATAGATACATTTATATGTCTATGAATTATTATTTTGGGGAATATTGAGATTCTTCTCCATGAGTTCTTTTGAAATACTCATTCAGCAATTTTTACCCATAATACCCTACTTTGCTTATAAAGTTGTTAGAAGTTATTATCCATGTCTATCTGCATCCATGTATCCTATTATCTATCCTGTCTTCATTACTCTGTCCCTAGTACTCTTCCCAGATTGTGCTAACTATTCTGCTTGGCATTTCATTGAGATAAGCTTAATTAAAAAAATATCCTTTGAGAATTTTAAAAAGTATACAATATATTTTGATCACATCAACTTTCAAAACTTCCCACATACATGTAAGACTATGAGGTATGTGTCTTTTTATGCCTGTCCTCTATCACTTAATATAAGATTTTTCCATTTCATATATATTCTATAAAATAGCAGGATTTCCCAACACCCTTTTATGATAAAGGTCTTGGAGAGATCAGGGCTTCAAGGAAACATTCCTGAACATAATAAAGGCAATATACAACAAACCAACAGCTAACATCAAGCTAAATGGAGAGGAACTTACAGCAATTCCACTAAAATCAAGAACAAGAAAAGGTTGTTTACTCTCTCCATATCTATTCAATATAGTACTTGAAGTACTAACTAGACCAATAAGACACCAAAAGGAGATCAAGGTGACACAAATTGCAAAGGAAGAAGTCAAACTTTCACTATTTGCTGATGATAAGTCACCCCAAGAATTCTACCAGGGAACTCCCACAACTGATAAACACCTTCCGTATTGTACCAAGGTACAAGATTAACTAAAAAAAAAATCAGTGGCCCTCCTATATACAGATGGTAAACAACAGAATGAGAAAGAAACCAGAGAAATATCACCCTTCATAGTAGCCACAAACAACATAAAATATTTTGGGGTATCTCTAACCAAATAAGCAAAAGACCTGTATGACAGGAACTTGAAGTCTTTGAAGAATTAAATTGTTAAAGGTAGCAGAAAGCAGAAAGATCTCCCATGCTCATGGATAGGTAGGATTGGTAAAAGTGGTAATCTTACCCATAGCAATCTACAGATTCAATGCAATACCCATAAAAATCCCAGCATAATTCTTTACAGACCTCAAAAGAATAATACTAAATTTAATATGGAGAAACAAAAAACCCAGAATAGCCTAAACCTTGTACAGTAAAGAAACATCTGGAGGCTTCACCATCCCTGACTTAAAACTCTATTATAGAGCTACAGTAATGGAAACAGCTTGTTATTGGCATAAAATAAGACAGTTAAACTAATGAAATTGGGTTGAAGTTCCTAATATTAACCCGCACACCTCTGAACAACTAATTTTTTTTATAAAGAAGCTAAAAATATAAAATGGAAAAGAGAAATCATCTTCAACAAATGGTGCTGGCATAACTGGATGTTGACATGTAGAAGAATGCAAATAGATCCATATCTATAGCCATGCACAAAATTCAATTTCAAATGGATCAAAGACCTCAACACAAATCCATCCACACTGAACCTCATAGAAGAGAAAGTGGGAGGTAACCTGGAATGCATCTGCACAGGAGACCACTTCCTAAATGTAACACTAGTAGCACAGACACTGAGAACAACAATTAATAAATGGGATCTCCTGAAACTGAGAAGCTTCTGTAAAGCAGAGGACACAGTCAAGAAGACTAAATGGCAGCCAAGAGAACAGGAAAAGATCTTCACCAATCCCACATTTGACACAGGGCTCATCTCCAAAATAAACAAAGAACTTAGGTAACTAGACATCAAACTACCAAATAATCCAATTAAAAATGGGGTACAGATCTAAACAGAGAATTCTCAACAGAAGAATTGCAAATGGTCAAAAGACACTTAAGGAAATGCTCAACATCCTTAGTCATCAGGGAAATGCAAGTAAAAAACCACTCTGAGAGTTCATCTTACACTGATAAGAATGGCTAAGATCAAAAATACTTATGACAGCTTGTACTGGAAAGGATGTAGAGTAAGGGGAATACCTCTTCACTGCTGATGGGACTGAAAACTTGTGCAGCCACTTTGGAAGTCGTATGGCAATTTCTCAGACAATTAGGAATCTACCTCAAGACCCAGAAATACCACTCTTGGACATACACCCAAAAGAGGCATCACACCACAAGGAACTTTGCTCAACTATGTTCATAGTAACATTATTCGTAATAGCTAGAACTTGGACTCAACCTTGATGTCCCTCAACCAAAGAATGAATAAAGAAAATGTGGCACATTTACACAATGGAGTACTACTCAGAGGTAAAAACAATGACATCTTTTTTTTTTTTTTTTTTTTTTTAATTTTGATACAGGGTTTCTCCGTAGCTTTTGGTTCCTGTCCTGGAACTAGCTCTTGTAGACCAGGCGTGCCTCTGCCTCCCGAGTGCTGGGACTAAAGGTGTGCTCCACCACTGCCTGGCAACGATGACGTCTTTACATTTGCAGGCAAATAGATGGAACTAGAAAAAAACTATTCTGAGTGAGGTAACCCAGACCCAGAAAGACAAATATAGTATATAGTCATTCATAAGTGGATATCAGACATAAAGCAAAGGATAACAGTCCACAACCCAGAGAATCTAGAACCATATTCTAGAAACAGATGTAAACATATGCAGAGATACACAACTAACCACTGGACTGAGCTCTAGTCGATGAGAGGGAGGAGCAATAATATGAATAAAGAAATCAAGACCATGATGGAGAAGCCCACAGAGTCAGCTGACGCAAACTAGTTGTAGCTCACTGACTCTAGACTGACTACTGGGGAACCTGCATAGGACTGAACTAGGTCCCCAGAATACAGGTGACAATAGTCTGATTTGGACAGTATGTGAGGCCACTGGCAGTGGTACTAGTATCTAACTCCAATGCATGAACTGACTTTGTGGAACTCATTCTCTAGGGAGAGATACCTTGCTCAGCCTAGGCATGGGGAAGCGGGCTTGGTCCTGCCTCAACAAGATGATGAGACAAATTAAGTTGACTTCCCAGGAGAGGTCTTAACCTCTCCGAGGAGCAGGTAGAAGGTGGGGTGGGGAAAATGGAGTGAGTGGGAGGAGAGAAGGAAGGGGGAACTGGGATTGGTATGTAAAAATAAATAAATAAATAAGTGTATAAAAATAAAATAACAGGATTTCATCCTTTTTATGGTTGAATAGTATTTCATTGAGAGTATGTGTCAGATTTCTTTATATGTCTATGCATCAATGGATCTATGTTGATTCTTAATCATGCCTTGCAAATTTTTAATCAGATGTCGCACTAAATCTTATGAATTTCATGTTATTGATTAATAGAGTTAGCTGTATATTGGAAACTTAGCATTTTATTTAATCTGAGTTATTATAATCAGTTGGATTTTAGAAAACATTCTGTAAATTCTATTAGAGGAGACTCATAGCCACTGTTAGGGACAACTTACTATCTCTATTAAAATGGTAGCCTTTTGTAGGCACCTGTCTGTTACAGTACATGCCATACATGCAGTCATTATAGTTTAGTTAGTTGCAATTTTTCCCAAGTCTGTGTGAGTCTATGGAATTGTTCATCACATTCCATAGCCTCAGGCCATTTCTTCTAGTATAAGAACAAATCTCTGTTCAGCCAAAGACTCAAGAGAACACTTGTGCCTCTCTCTGGCATGCCTCTTCTCTCTGTAGTTTATTCTTTTCCAACCCTCTGCTCCATGGTTACTCTTCCCTAACACTCTGTTCCATGGTTCTAGTTGCTTTGTGCTGCTTTAAATCCAACGTACACTTCCTCAGCTGAATGAGATCATCTTACTTGGTTTTACCCCTTATCCTTGTACTGTAATAATAAATTTTGCTAAGCCTGTGCATTAGAATTAATTTTTTTCATTGTAATAAATACCTGAGATAACAAGCTCAAATAAGGAAAGCCATAATTTGGGTCATTTCAGAGATTTCAGATGATGATCAGCTTGTTCTGTAACTGTGGGCCTGCTTTAAAACTTTTACTTATTTTTTATTTTCTACTTTAACTCATTCATAATCATTCTGTGGGCCATTTAATTATTCTTATGAATGTGATATTTTGAAAATTGCTATATTTAAGTTCACTATTGCTAATATATATACACATATATGTACATATATACACAATATAATGGTACTGATTTAAATATCTGTTTGGTATCCACACAGTTCATTTATAAATTTGTACTTTGTTCTTAAATAATATAGTTAATTCTTCCAGATTTTCTTATAGGCAGTCATAGCATCAATCAATTATTGATTCCTACCCCTTTATCCTGCTCCCTAACACTGATAGTATATTGCACCTTCTGAATGAAACTCGGTCTTATTATTCTTGTTTTTCATTCACAGTTTATAATATATATTTATTCATTAAATGATTGATTTGCTTATACTTTTAACCAGAATGATGCTATCAGAGGGTGTCCTCAATTCTATGTACATATGTGCATTTAAGTATAGAATGGTACATACATGTGTGTTTGTGTGTGTGTGTATGTGTATAATGCATGTGTGTGCAGGGTTGTTAACCCATGCATGTTTATGTGGAGGTCAACTGTGGAAACTGAGTTATCTTCCTCAATAACTTTCAACTCTTTTTTTTTTTTTAAAAAGTACAGAGTCTCACTGAACCTAGAGTTCACTGTTTTGCCTTGACTGGCTTGACAGTGAATCCCTGGAATCCTTGTTTCTCGTTCCCCTCACTCACTCTCTATGACTAATGTCTTGCATTTGTATTGGAGATCTGAACCAGATTCTCATGCTTGAACAGTAAGCACCTTACCCACTGATCTGTCTTCTCAGACCCCATCTATGCTCTTTATGGTGATGAGTCTTCATGGAGGACCCATGCTTCCAGTTTTGGGCTATGGATGGCTTTACCAGAGCCATCCTTTGTCTCTGTTTCTAGACTCTTTGTTGGTTGATCCTATGGGCCATTAAGTTTTAAAACAAAAATCCTGAAAGTTACTGAGAAACAATGTAATTCAATGCCTTTAATTTATAGATGAATATCATGAGATTTGGCATGATTAATGATAATAGTGATGGTGTGAGAGGTGACTTATTTAGTCACACAGCCAAATAACCTAATAGCTGAGGCAATGATTGTGGTCTCCTTGTCTGGTGATGCCAACCAATTAATCAGACTATATGTACTGTGACTACACTATTGATTTGATTGGTTATTATTCATAAACATAAAATAATAATGAACAGAAATATCGTGCAAAGGGCTTTCCCTTAAAAATATAGCAATATGTCAGGTAAAGATTCACAGAACGATACATAAACAAGCCATATCAGCTGAAGTGTTTCCATGTACAGGTTTACTTTGTATTATTGTGTATATTTAGAATAATATGTTATGTGTGATATGTAAGTAGTAGAAAGCTTGCTGCAGCAAAGAAGATTACTATAGGGTCATCTCACCTAGGTATGTATTATTAGTGGAAAAATAGCTATAATAGAAGGAATCCAACATGCTTTACGGTATTTTGAGACAGGGTTTCATATAGCTCAGGCTGGCCTTGAACTCCCTATGTATCCTCCTGAGTTCATCTCCCAAGTGTGTTTCACCACAGCTGGTTTAGGGGGTACTGGGAAAGTAGTTTGGAGAGAACTATGCTCAAGTGAGCTGGTATCTTAAAGGCTACTGACTGACTGAGTTCCCACGGCAAGGATTTTGTGCACTCAGCCAACTGAAATATACCCATAGTCCTTTGACACTTTTTACCATCTATAGTCTTCATGTAGTATATTAGATGTATAGACTTTTTCTTTCTACATTTCCCCTACTCTATATTCTTTGTCATAATTTTCACTTCCTTCTTGTCCCATCTACTTTCCATTCATAGTAATCAGTGTTTTGATCTCTACACATGTATTTGAATATGCTTAGTGTCTACATATTAATGAGATTGTAGGTGGAGGCTGCTAGTTCATTTCCCAGCTGCCTAGACCCGAAATAATCACGCAGAAACTATATTAATTACAATACTGTTTTCCCAATAGCTCAAGCATATTTCTAGTTATCTCTTACGTCTTAAATTAACTCATTTCTATTATTTTATATCTTACCATGAGGCTCATGGTTTACCAGTAAAATTCCAGCATGTCTGTCTTCTTTGGCAGCTACATGGCATCTCTCTGACTCTGCCTTCTTTCTCCCAGCATTCAGTTTAGTTTTCCTGTCTATTCTGCTACAGCCCAAAGCATCTTTACTTATTAACCAATAAAAGAAACTGAAGGACTTCCCTTATCCTGAGATCATGTAATACTTCTTTTTCTGCTCTTTTCACTTAACTCCAGGTTTGTCCATGTAGTCGTTGTTGGGCAGAACACATTCTTTTGTAGGGTTGAATAACACACACACACACACACACACACACACACACACACACACATATATAAATCCACTGATGGATACATAATTTGTTGCCCTGTCCAGGTTGACTATTTTAAATATTCTTTCAATGGATATGGGAGTACAGATATCTTTAGAGACAATGATGTAATTTTTGTATTTATTACCATAAGAGGAGCTTCTGGGTAATTATTTTATTAGCTTATTTTTAATGAATTTATTTTTGTGATATGTGTATGAATTTTTTATCTGCATAATGTATGTGCACTATATGTGAACAGTGTTTACAGAGACCAGAAGAGGGCATTGGTTGTTCCCCCATATCTGTAATTACAGATGGTTGTGAGCTGCCATCTGGATGTTGGGAATTGAACCCAGGTTTTCTGGAAGAACAGCTGGTGCTTTTAACTGCTGAGCCAACTAAAGAAGTAATTTACATAAAATTTTTAAATGTTAATGCATATAAAATGTTGGTAAAACATATATGAAGAGGGGGCTAAAACAAGATCACAGTGAAGTAGTTTGGGGGATTTTATTTTCTTTGGGGTTTTCCCCCTTAGAGGCCCTTTATAAAATGTAAGAAAATGGTGTGACATTTAATATGATAAGAAAAAGTTACTGGTTTTGAATGTTATGCTGATGACATTAAACAGTCTAGATAGCAGAGGACAAAATGAGGGAACCATAATGATATCAAGGAAATGCATAATCATGACTTGCCCCCACGGGAGACATAGGAGATTCCGTGTGTATATCTTAGAAATGAGATGGACGATTCTTACGATGTAATCTGAGGTTTAAATGGGCCTATTGATTGATGCGTTCAAAGGTTCACAGTGCATAGAACTCTTCTCCGAGACGAAGGTTTTTTTGGTGCCACCGATAAACAGCGCAAGCTGGGGAGCCTGTCAGAAGCAATCATCTGAGAACCATATCATAATAAGCTATGGTAATTCCAGGTGCATTTTGAAGCTGGTAGGAATGGTGAAGTTGGTTTGTTTCTCATGTCATGTAGAGAAATGTCAGCTCAGACTGAACCTGAAATTATGGATGGCAAGAACACTGAAGTGCTCAGGAGTGAAGTCATGATTTTAGGCCACTGTATCGATGGTGGCTCCCTGGGATCAAGAGCTAGAGCGCCTTTTAGTGCTGTTCTGATGGAAGAGAATACAAATATGTCATTATTGTTGATATACAATATTCTTATTGAACCCTAAAGCATGGTGAGCAAGAAGATCATTTGGGTCAGAGATTGAGTTCAGTACAAACAGGGAGAGTTTTGAGAAGAACATGTCAGTGTTCCCACCCTTACAGTTGCTCCCATTTCTCAGGAGGGTAAGGGAGGAAGATTATGAATGACAGGCCAAACTGGAGTACTTGGAGAGATTTTGTTTTAAAACACACAAAAGCAAAAGTGGAAAGCCTTGTTTCCACTGGAATTTGGTTTCTAAGTTTTCTTAAAGAACCAGCTCTTTTTTTCATTGATTCTTTGTATTGTTTTCTGTGTTTCTATTTTGTTGATTTCAGCCCTCAATTTGATTATTTCCTGTCTTCTATTCCTCCTGGGTGAGTCTCCTTTGTTTTTTGTTAAGTTGTGAATGTGAGGTTTCTCCATTTTCTTAATGTGGGCATTTAGTGCCATGAACTTTCCTCTTAGCACTGCTTTCATAGTGTCCCATAGGTTTGGATAAGTTGTGCCTTCATTTTTGTTGAATTCAATGAAGCCTTTAATTTTTTACTTTATTTCTTCCTTGACCCAGGGGTGGATCAGTAGTTGACTGTTCAGTTTCCATGAGTTTGTGGGCTTTGTGCAACCACTTTGGAAATCAGTATGGTGGTTTCTCAGAAAATTGGGAATCAACCTACCTCACGATGCAACAATACCCCTTTTGGAAATATACCCAAAAGATGCTCATTCATACTACAAAACCATTTGTTCAGCCATGTTCATAGCAGCATTATTTGTAATAGCCAGAACCTAGAAACAACCTAGATGCTCCTCAACTGAAGAATGGATAAAGAAAGTGTGGCACATCTACACATTAGAGTACTACTCAGTGGTAAAAAGCAATGACAACTTGAATTTTGCATGTAAATGGATGGAATTAAAAAACATTATCCTGAGTGAGGTAACCCAGACCCAAAAAATGAATATGATATGTACTCACTCATAAGTGGATACTAGTTGTAAACAAAGGACATTGAGCCTATAGTTCATGATCCTAGAGAAGCTAAGTAATTAGGTGAACCCAAAGAAAAACATATATAGCTCCACCTGGGAATTGGAGACAGACAAGATCACCTGACAAAATTGGGAGCGTGGGGGCAGGGGTAGAAGGAAGGGGAGAAGGGGAGCATTGAGGAGAATTTGAGGGAATGGGATAGTTGATATGGAGGAAGGACAGAGATGTGAGAGCAAGGATAGAGATATTTTGATTGAGGGAGCCATTATAGGGTTAGCAAGAAACCTGGCTCTAGAAAAATTCCCAGGAATCGACAAGGATGACCCCAGCTAAGACCCTAAGCAATAGAGGAGAGGGTGCCTGAATTGGCCTTGCCCTGTAGTCAGACTGATGATTATCTTAAATGTTACCATAGAACCTTCACCCAACAACAGATGGAAACAGAGGCAGAGACCCATGTCGGAGCACTGGACTGAGTTCTCAAGGTCCAATTGATGAGTGGAAGGAGTGAGAATATGAGCAAGGAGGTCAAGACAATGAGGTGTCCACCCACTGAGACAGTTTGCCTGAGCTAATAAGAGCTCACCAACTCCAACTGGACTGGGAGTGAATGAGCATGGGATCAATCTAGTCCCTTTGAATATGGTTGACAATTGAGGCAGACTGAGGGGCCACTGACAGTGGCACTGGAATTTGTCTCTACTGCATGTACTGGATTTTTGGGATCCATTCTCTTTGGATGTATACTTTGCTCAACCTAGATGTAGTAGGGAGGGCCTTGGACTTTCCACTGGGCAGGTTGCCTTGCCCTCTCTTAGGATTGGTGTAGGGAGGGTATAGAGGGTGTGTGGAGGAAGTGGGAGGAAGGGAGGGAGTGGGAATTTGAATTGATATTTTTTAAGTAATAAAATAATAATAAAAATAAAATAAAAAAGAATTGAACAATATAATGAAAAAAAAAAGAATTTAGTTTCTGGTCAAACTGACTTGGCCTTAAAGTCACCGTGAGCAGGCACATGTGGCTAAGCTATGCTATGTGTCTATGTTCTTTAAATGTGTCGGTGAGAGAAATTCTACTCGACACTGTTCACTATTCCCTCATCCCAGGGTAGGACTCTGCCTCGCTAGTTTTTGGATCAGCTTGTTGAGTATTTTTCTTTTGCTGACTCTAGCCCCTCTCTTTCTTCTGTGATAACATTTTGAGATTTTCTTCGTGACCTCCCAAACCCATGCTTTGTCCTTCTTCCAGTCAACTCTACCATTTCCTTCCTGTTTTATTTTTCCAGGTAGGCTTGCCTCCCCAAGCTCACCATGGGCCTAACTCCTAGGACTGCAGTTGTTGTTCTGAGCACTCTGTAGCCCTCCCCATCTCTCCCGTGTGGTGATGGCTCAGTTCCACACCTCGCTTTCTATGACATCGCAGTCCTTTAGTGAATTGGCAAAACCTTCCTAGGCTTTACTTTATGATCCTGAAACACACGATTTCCCACATGGAGGAGGAAGAGGTAGCTTTTCCTTTTGCTTCTTTGGCATAAGGTAAAACCAACTCATTGCTTAGAATTAATTTTTTATACATATAATCAGAAAAATACTGGCTTTAAGAATATTAACTTCAGAGTGGGGAAATCAGTATTTTTTCTTTTCTTTCTTTCTTTCTTTTTTTTTCTTTTCTTTTTTTTTTTTTACCATAGTCTCATGCAGCCCAGGCTGACCTTGAACTTACTATGTAGAAGAGGATGACTTTGGCCTTCTAATCCTCCTGCCTCTACCTCCAAAGCACACATGTACCATCAAACCTGGTTTTATGCAGTGTTGAGGATCAAGCCTAGAGCTTTGAGCATGACAAACAAGCCCTCTACTAACTAAAGTATTTCTTAAAAGTGTTTAATTTTTTGGAAGGGTGAGAATTGGATATGATCATATTATATTCATACAAATGTGAACTTCTCAATGAGTAATTTTTAAAAAATAAATTAAAAATTCTTCTTAATTGAGGGAAAAATACCTTCAAACATCATGATTATGGGAGATAATGGCTCACCTGGTAAGAACATTTGCTTTATATACTAATATGAGGACTTGAATTCAAATCCCTAACATGTTTATAAAAATGTTGAACATGGGAATGCAAGCCTATGACCCCATATCTGAAGGGTAGATACAGGTAGATTCAAGGAGCTCACTGGCCAGCAAGCAACCAATTCAGTAAGCTCCAGGTTTAGTGAAAGACCCTGCCTCAAGAGAATATGGTATAGAGCAGGATATCTAAAATCCTTCTCTGTCCTCTGTAGGATCATGCATGGACATAACACATACATGAACACACTCCTCATCCACCCCAAACTTGTGTTGCTGTGTTTTTACATTTTGGAAATACTAGAAATTTATTTTTTGTTTTTCTTTGGTTTTAGTTTTGAGACAGGTTCATTTGAACTCAGGAGGCAGTGGAGGCTAGCCTTGAATTCCTAATCCCCCATGTCTCTTTTCTAAGTGTTGGGATTTGGGGTATTGATATTTACTTTACCAACTTCTTCTTAATTGGAATTAAATTTTTTTATTTATTTATTATGTATACATTATTCTGTCACTGTGTGTGCCTGCAGGCCAGAAGAGGGCACCAGACCTCATTGCAGATGGTTGTGAGCCACCATATGGTTGCTGGGAATTGAACTCAGGACCTTTGGAAGAGCAGACAGTGCTCTTAACTGCTGAGCCATCTCTCCAGCCCTGGAATTAAATTTTTTTTGAATTAAATTTTTGATTGGAATTTGTAGTGATTACATTATTAGGTTTGGGTTCAGGCAAGAAATTGGACACTGTATGTATGACTCAAGGCTTCCAAAAATGAAGCCTGTAAGAGAGAAACAAGTGTTGTCCTTAACGTTTTTTAGTTAGAAAGAGAATCAACGTCTGAGAAGCCCCAAATGCCAGCCTTATGATGTGGCTTTTATATGGCATAATAAGAAAATGAAGAGTGATTAAGGATAACAACACAGAGAACTCACACTGTCTGGACTGTTCAGGAAATAGATGAAATGGTGTCTCTGGAAGTTTGGAGGAACAGGGCGCGCCTTCAGAAAGCAAGGCAGAGCCTCTGTGTTTTTTTTTCTCTCAGCTTTCTAAATGAGAAAAGAGAACTGTTTTAGCATCTGCAAAGAACAAGGTACTCTATTTTTCTTTTAAAGACAGAAATGCACGTTTCCTAATTAATTCAAGAGCAGTAGGAGTTTGCATTATTTTCTTTCTCTGCAACTTTTCCTTTGAGTAGCATGAGGAGTTGGTTTGGTTTTTCTCCACATGCTCTGAAGGGCAGTCACCCAGCCTGTTCCTAACAAATTTCCCCAGCAGGAATGACAGAACACAAAGGACACAGATGTCAGTGTGCCTTCTGGGCTGCTGACCACCTGAGCTCCTGCTTACAGACAAGCTGACTTTGCTATCAGCAGCTGCATTAGAGAACGGCAGTGGCCGAGAGCAGCAAGAAAGCTTGTTTTGAGATGTGTGCTGCTAAAACCAACTGAGATCTTAACAGCATCCCCTCTCTGCATCCCTGGCAGGGCTGGCTCGCTAAAACCTGCCTGGCTTTGGTCTCAGATGAAGTCAGAGATAGGAGATACACAATTCTTGTTTGTACCTGGCAATATATAACCAGGAACCCGAGGACCTGAATTAAATGGTACTGTTACATGCATAATGCCAGAGGGTAAGTTACCTAACATGTCTGGCCTGTCTTAACGCCTGTGAGATGCTGTTTATTAATGATTCTAACCCCAAAGAATAATCCGGCAATATCAAATTTATAACTTACAATGTGACATAATACAAAGGCTGTGAGTATAGATTTTGTGATAAAATCCTTGTTTATTTACTTATTTATCAGCCAAAAATATTTATTGATACCTACTGTGAAGGTTAGGTTTTTTATTGATCTTATTGAGCTATACATTTTTCTCTGCCTCCCTCCCTAAAACCTCCCCTTCCTCCCAATGCTCTCCCATGATGCCCATGCTCCCAATTTACTCAGGAGATCTTGTCTTTTCCTACTTCCTGTGTAGATTAGCTCAATGTATGTCTCTCTTAGGGTCCTCATTGTTGTCTAGGTTCTCTGGAATTGTGATTTGTAGGCTTGTTTTCTTTGCTTTATGTTTAAAAACCACTTATGAGTGGGTACATATGATAACTATCTTTCTGAGTCTGGATTACCTCACTCAATATGATGTTTTCTAGCTGCATTCATTTGCAGGCAGATTTCAAGATGTCATTATTTTTTTTCTGCTGTGTAGTACTCCATTGTGTAAATGTATCATATTTTCCTTATCAATTCTTTGGTCAAGAGGCATTTAGGTTATTTCTAGGTTCTTGTTTTGATAAACAATGCTGGTATGAACATAGTTGAGCACATGTCCTTGTGGTATGATTGATCATTGTTTGGATATATACCCAAAAATGGTATTGCTGGGTCTTGAGGAAAGTTGTTTCATAATTTTCTGAGAAATATACATACTGATATCCAAAGGGACTTTACCAGCTAGCTTGCATTCCCACTAGCAATGCAGGAGTGTTCCCTTTACCCCACAACCTCTCCCGCATAAGTTGTCATCAGTGTTTTTGATCTTGGTCATTCTAACAGGTGTAAGATGGAATCTCAGAGTTGTTTTGATTTGCATTTCTTTGATGACTAAGGATGTTGAACATTTCCTTAAGTGTCTTTCAGCCATTTTAGATTCCTCTTATGAGAGTTCTCTATTTAGGTCTGTACTCCATTTTTTTTATTGGATTATTTGTTCTTTTGATGACCAATTTCTTGGGTTCTTTGTATATTTTGGAGATCAGTCCTCTATCTGATATGGAGATTGTGAAGATCTTTTCCCATTCTGTAGGCTGTTATATTGTCTTGTTGACCATGTCCTTTGCTTTACAAAAGCTTTTCAGTTTCAGGAAGTCCCATTATTAATTGTTTCTATCAGTGTCTGTGCTACTGGGGTTATATTTAGGAAGTGCTCTCCTGTGCCAGTGCGTTCAAGTGTACTTCCCACTTTCTTTTCTATGAGGTTTAATGTGGCTGGCTTTATGTTGAGGTCTTTGATCTATTTGGACTTGAGTTTTGTGCATAATGATAGATATGGGTCTCTTTTCATTGTTTTACATGTTGATATCCAGTTATGCCAGCACCATTTGTTAAATATGCTTTCTTTTTTCCTCTTTGATACTTTTTGCTTCTTTGTAAAAAATCAGGTGTTCGAGGATGTGTGGATTAATACATGGATCTTTGATTCAGTTCCATTGGTCTTCCTGTCTGTTTTTATGCCAATATTAGGCTGTTTTCAGTACTGTAGCTCTGTAGTAGAGTTTGAAGTCAGGGATTGTGATTCCTCCAGAAGTTCTTTTATTGTACAGGATTTATTTGACTATCCTGGGATTTTTGCTTTTCCATATGAAGTTGAATACCATTCTTTTGAGGTCTGTGAAGAATTTTGCTGGGATTTTGAAGGGTATTGCATTGATTCTGTTTATTGCTTTTGTTAGGATTGCCATTTTTACTATGTTAATTCAGCCTACCTAAGAGCATTGGAGATCTTTCCACTTTCTGGTGTCTTTTTAAATTTCTTTCTTCAAAGATTTAACGTTCTTGTCATACAAGTCCTCCACTTGTTTAGTTAGAGTTACTCCAATATATTTTATGCTATTTGTGGCTATTGTGAAGGGTGATGTTTCTCTGATTTCTTTTTCAGTCCACTTATCATCTGTGTAAGGGAGGGCTACTGATTTTTTTTTTAAATTTTTTTGGCTACTGATTTTTTTTGAGTTAATCTTGTATCCTGCTACATTACTGAAAGTGTTTATAAGTTGTAGAGGTTCCTTGGTAGAGTTTTTGGGGTCACTTATGTAAACTATCATATCATCATCAAATACTGAGAGTGCCTTCTTCTTTTCTGATTTGTATCCCCTTAATCTCCTTTTGTTGTCTTATTTCTCTAGCTAGGACCTCAAGTACTATGTTAAATAGGTATGGAGAGAGTGGACAACCTTGTCTTGTTCCTGATATCAGTGGGATCGCTGTGAGTTTCTCTCCATTTAGTTTGATGTCACCTATTGGCTTGCTGTATATTGCCTTTATTACGTTTAGGTATGTTCCTGTATCCCTGCTCTCTCCAAGACCTTTATTGTGAAGGGATGTTGAACTTTTTTGAAAGTATTTTTGACATCTTATATGGTTTTTATTTTTCAGTTTGTTTATATGGTGGATTACATTGACAGATTTTCATACGTTGAACCATTCCTGCATCTCTGGAATGAAACCGACTTGATCATGATGGATGATAGGTCCGATGTGTTCTTGAATTCAATTTGCATCAATGTTCATGAGTGAGACTGGTCTGTAATTCTCTTTCTTAGTAATGTCTTTCTGTGGTTTGGGTATCAGGGTAATTGTTGCCTCATAAAAAGTTTTTGGCAATATTCCTTCTGTTTCTATTGTGTGGAAAAATTTTTGGAGTATTGGTATTAGTATTTGATATTTTGGGTTAAGCTTTTGTTAGATTTAATGTTTTCTTTGACTGATGAGTCTATTTCCTCTATTGTATCTTTAGCTCTTTAGATTTTCTCTTCCATCTTTTGTTATCTGCTGTTTATGCTTATAATTGTGGTTCTTGATCGTTTTCTCATGACTTCTGTTTTTGTAATTCCCTCAGCTTGTGTTTTATTTATTGTCTCTATTTATGTTTTCAAGTTGAGTAGTTTCTTTTATATGTTTGATTGCTTTTTCTTGGTTTTCTTTAAGGGATTTGTTGATGTCTTCCAATTTTTTGTTTATCTTTTTCTCCATTTCTTTGAGGAAATTTCTCATTTCCTTTTTAAGGGCCTCAAACATTCTTCTAAAGTTATTTTTTAGGTCATTTTCTTCCGCTTCATCTATATTTGGTTGTTCAAATCTTGCTGTTGTAGGATCACTAGATTTTACTGTTGTCATGTTGCTCTTTGTGGTGTTACATGTCTTCTTACCTTATCTACCCATCTTTTCATTTAATTGGTGTAGTTGGGGCTGTTTGTGACTCTGGTGATCAGTCTTCCAGTTGCCAGTGGATCCAAGCCTCAGATGGTTGCTCCTCTTGGTGCATTCAGTGCCACAGTTCCAGTCAGCCTAGTCATTCTGTGTTCTTGAAGGTTGTTCAGTGCTCCTGGGGTTTGCTCTGCTCCTATGAAGTCTGCTGTCTCAGCCCTTCTCTGGCCTAGGTTGCTGGCTCAATCCCGCCTCTGCAAATGTCCCTGGTCTGGATCCGCTCCCACTTCTGCAGAGCTCGCTGTCTCGGGCCCACGCAGGCCTAGGTCTAGGTTGCTGGCTCAGTTCCACTTCTGTGGAGCTTCCACCTCAGGCCTGCTCTGGCCTAGGTTGCTGTCTCAGCCCTGCTCCTGTGGAGTTCGCATAGCCATTTTTATAGTCATAATTATATTTGATGCAGTACTTTTGGCCAGGTCCTCCAGTTTGAAGTCAATGTCATCAGCATCGCTACAAAAGGAAAGGTCCTTTGTTCCAAATGAAACAGAACTTAAAGATTTCTGGACTATTTTTCAGAGAATGATTCTGGAACCATCACAAATCCTGATCTGTGCTGGACTGCAAGTCAAACCATCACCCTTTACTTTCCTTCTATTTCTAGGTCATTGTGTTCTCTGTTGCCTTCTTGAAGCCTGGAAAGTGGTCAACTCCACCCTCTTTGTCCTTTGTAGCAGTAACGTTGTGACCACCATTTCCTACTCAGAGTCATTCTCACTCTTGGCTTCTTTTCCATCCCCTTAGCTTCCTCCTCTTCTCTCTTGTCCTCCAGTTATCTGACTTCACCACTCCTGTGGTCACTTTATGTCACTACCAGCAACTCCATCCTCTCCTCGGCTTGAAGGATAGTTTTTTTAATTTGACACAAGTTAGAGTCGTCTGGGAAGAAGGAACATCAGGTAAGGAATTGGCTCCATCAAATTGGGTTGTAGTCAAACCCAAGGCTATTTTTTGTTATTAATGATGATTGAGGAGGGCCCAGCCTGCTGTGGGCAGCGCCACCCCTGGGCAGATCGTTCTTGGTTGTACTAGGACATTAGCTGAGCAAGCCAGGGAGAGCAAAGCAGTAAGCAGCGTTCCTCTATGGCTTTGTTTTCAGTTCCTGCTTCCAGGTTTCTGCTTGACTTCCCTTCATGATGGAATGTAAGCTGTAAGAGAAAATAAGCCCTTTTCTGCCCACGCTGCTTTTAGTCATGGTGTTTATCACAGCAATATAAGGCAAACTAGGTAGGTAGGATATTTACTACTTAGCTAGGGCATGATCAGAAGAACCCATATTGAGTTTACAGAGTAGTAGAGGAGACAGAAATGAAGTATGTAAACAAAACAGATTCCAAATGGTGTGAGGAATCTTTAGGAAAGAAAGAGGAGAAAATATTGGCAATGGGATCCTACCTTAGAATGGGTTGTCGTGGGAGGTTAGCTTGCTTTGTTGCATTAGAGCTCAGCTAGTTTTGCTGCATTTTTAGTTTGTGAACCTTGGTCTCATCAAAACTTATTATAAAAACTTCATTGGGGAAATGATTATGAAACCCCCCAAACACAATATTTTTATGTATAACCAACTGAGTCTAACTGGCTAAATGTATACAGCTTTAGGGATACCTGTTGGAGTATGGGCAACCTTTAAAGGACCACAGCACTTAAAACAGATAACTTCCCAGTTAGGGGGTGGAACCTCATGAGTTTCCTCCTCCATGCTGTAGTGCTGAGTGGCTCGGTATTGTACAGGTCTTGTGTTGAGTTCATGATGCCATGATCCTGTCATATCAGGAATAATTATTGTCCAGCAATCTTCCATGACCTTGGGCTCTTCCATTCTTTTTGCCCCACTTCTGCAATAGTCCCAAAGCTTTGGAAGTAAGGTGGTATCATATGGTTGTCACATTTCTGGCTTGGTATTTCACAGCTCCTTATTCCCTGTACTTTGTGCAGTTTTGAGTTGCTGTATTAACCACTATCCACTGCATAGGAAAGCTTCCTTGATGGGGGGTGAAGAAAACATTTTGAAAGGAGGCACATAGCAGCCCAGTTCACTAACTCACAGTAAACCCATCCTGGAATTCATATTCCTGCTATGCTTAAATACCGATGCTGAGTAAACTCATTTTTTTATGTTTTGAAAAGTGGATGAAAGTTAAAGTCAAAGAATAAGTGCCTCTTTTCTTTACACAAGGTAGACTCTTAGCCAAAATGTGCTTTTAGAGGTCAAGGGCAGCCATAAGGCAGTTGGAGTGTATCTTTTGTACCTCATAGCTGCTGAGGTGCTGGTGCATCTTCTAATCTTTAAAGAGTTTTCTTCCTCTTTACCCCCATTAGAGCTTTCATGAAAGGAATCAAGAACAGGGTGCTGTGGCTTTTGCTGGCTTGCTGATTTGAGTTTGGGCACTACTTCAACAGGACTTCTGCCTTTATTTTTCTGTACCATTAAGGCTCTCCATAAATACAAAGGTCCTGCTTGGATCCTGCCAAGATGAGAAGGTTGGAGAGAGAAAGCTTAGGCAAGGTCAGGTTGGCAGAGATCCATCCCTCCTAAGTTCCCTTGGCTTATCTTTGTCATTCTTTTTTTCATACGTCTTGGGTAATTTTTCCTAGTATCATGGTATAGGTGGGGCTTTGTTCTTATTTATCTCATACTTCTAAATATTTTATTCTAACTTTTAAACAGGCCAACTTTTAAAATTTAGAAACCAAAAATAAGCACACCATTTTTTCCCCCTGTCCATCCATTTTCCCTCAGGAGCAACGAATACTTTTGATGTTTGATGACCAAGACCCCAACAATTCTAGCAAGCACAGATTTTTCAGGAGGTGGATTAGTGGTATAACTGTTATTTACAGTTCACATTTCAGAGTTTAAGCCAAACTCAAGTCAGTCATGTCCACAGGCCTTTTATCAGTGGTTGGTTTAAGTTGTCCCAGTCAACGAGACACAAAAAGACATTCTCTGGAACATTCTGAAAAATAGTTCTTTAACAAACAAGCAAACAAACCATCAAAAAAATAAAACCAAAGTAAGATTGATTCTTTAATAATATTCATGAGCCACTGGCCATTCTAAATCTAAATGCTTTGATAATGTAATTATTGTTCATACCTGATAGTAAATTTCTTACTATTATATTTCAGATCTTACTTGGAGTCTGAGTCATCTTAATGCATAAAGTAAGATGGGTGAAGGAAATGCAAAGAAAAGAAATCTGCTAATAGTTGTTAATATTATTTCCAACCTGTTAGTGAGAAATGTAAACGGAAGTTTCTGTCCCGTCTGGTCCCACAGTCTATCAGTCCCAAAGAAACACACAGAGGTTTATATTAATTACAAACTGTTTGGTCTATTACTCAGGCTTATTATAAACTAGCTTTTACAACTTAAATTAACTCATAATTCTTGTTTATGGATAGCCACATGGCTTGGTACCTTTTCTCAGTAATGCATTCTCATTGTGCTTCCTCTGCATCTTGCTGGTGACTGACTCTCTTCCTTTCTTCTTCCCAGAATTTTCCTAGTCTGGTGGCCCTGCCTATACTTCATGCTTGGCTACTGGCCAATCAGCATTTTATTAAACTAATATGAGTGACAAATCTTTATAGTGTATAAGAGCAGTATCCTACAGTAGAGGAAGGGGTCTAGAATGGGAAGGGTCAGGTCTTCTACCTGGACAGGAACACATAGGCTCATCCAGAAAGCTTGCCTCTAAGCTGTAGCAAAGCTTTTATTCTTTGGAGTATATGGAGCTTGTAGGCATTCGTTCTTCTTTTTTCTCTTATGCCCTCCCTCTCTACCCTCCCTTTACTCTCCATTCCTCCTTTGCCCTTTCCTTTCCTTTCTTCTTTGTTTTCCCCTCTTCTCCCTGTTCTTTTCTCCTCCCCTTTTTATTTTCCTTCCTTTCCTCTTTTTCTGTGTTCTCCCTCCTCCCTTCCTAAATATTTACTGCCTGTTAGTAGGTACTGGTCATTCATACATTCTTATAGTACTCATGTTTAGATCTACAAACTGTACTTTTGCTTAAAAACAGTGACTCTGAAAGTCCCTTGTTGTAGTGACTTATCCGTGAAACAGTGAATGATAGTGGAGATGACCGCCATGGATATATGCTCTGCATGTCTTTATCCTGTACCCAACACCAAGCCTGCAAGAGAGGTCTTTACCATCACTGCACTTGTTTCCTCATAGAAATGGAGTATTGCAGTGTGTACTCAAGGAAGCAACTAGAGATTGGTTAAAATTGATAAGGAATGGATAGATAATTGGCTTCCTTGTCCTGATAAATTTAGAACAATGATCAGAAATAGGACCCAAATGTAAGGTGGGAAAGAGTGGGAAAAGAAGACACATTGGAAGTGTGGAAATGTGCAATCCAATGACATGAAACCACTGCGACTTCTGAATGTGACTGGCAACTCCTCATGCTCCTAGTGCTACTGAGTCATAAAGGAACGCAGTGAACAACAGCTGGATCCACTTTTCTTGAGTTGTTTGTATTTTCGTTGAAACACAAAAGAATAAACAGGAACCCTCAGTCATCACATGACACAGACTTGCCTGGGAAAGTGTACATTCTTTCCTTTCTGTACACCATGTGCCTGTTTGTGTGTACATGTGTGTAGGTGCTCTTCATGACTAGAAGGTGGCTTTGGGTCCCCTGGAGCTGGAACTACAGGAACTTGTGAGATGCCCAGGGTAGGTGCTGGGAACCACACTCAGGCCTTCTCTAAGAACAGTTTGTGCCCTTTACCACTGAGCCATCTCTCCAGCCCATAGATTTCCTGTTATCTTGCTCCAGATGACTTGAGTCACAAACATGCCCTTAATTCTTATAGTGGTATCTGGAAGAGCCATTTTTACAAGCCGTTTTTACTCAGGGCACAGAGGAGTTCTAATGGTGACTGGGCTACAAACCTTCATCTGTCTGGCCAGGTTACTCTGGAGACAGGAGTGCATTCTCACTAGACTCTTGTCTACCAAGGACTTGTGTGCATAAACAAGGGATGCTTTATGGACAAGAATCTAATTTAGCTGCAGGATGTCAGGAAATATGTATTTTTTTTTATTCCAGAACTGCTTAAATATTAGGAAGCAACCATGTCCTGAAACTCTACTCTCTGGGTTGGGTTGCAGAGACTCAACTTTATCTTGAGAAACATTATTTATAATGACACATGATTTAGGGGTGTCTGTTGCTTTCCTACATTCTTTTTGAGCAATCTTAACTAGCTTCTTTCTGCAATTGTGATGCCTAGTCCACATTCCCAGAGTCCAGCAAATTGTCCAAAGCCTGTGTTTGCAGGGAATTGCTACTAGCATCTTGTGGGTGGGTGGACAAGACCAGACAGATTTTTTTTTTGAAGCAGCTAAGAACCTGGTCATCCTGTGCTCCTTGTCAGAAGCACTCGGAGACTTTATGTGCCAGCAGAGATTCCCATGGGACACAATTTGTCTGAGAAGCAGGGTTTAGCCAGGCCTGCTTGTTATTGTTTTCCCTCTCTAGGCGGGACAGGCTTTTCTCAGAGGAGAAGGTGAGTCCTACACGAGCCACCCTCCTCCTCTTTATCTAGAATCACACCTGTCACAGATCTGTCAGCTCATCCAAAAGTCCCCATGCTGGAACCTCATGGCTTTGTAAACATGGTTCCTTTGAGAAATCAAACTGCTGAGGTGATAAGGATGAGCTGGGAGTGGATAATTCTGTCCGTTCCTCTCAGCTGCTGTGAGACCTCAGGCCAGTCAGTTCCCACAACCTTCTGATTCCTCGTGAACAGTATAGGAGGGAGTCGATTTCCGGCTTTGCTCACAGGCTGCCACTCGGTGTTGACTTCCACCCCATCTGTGAGCTTCCTTCCCCCTGAAGCTTTCTCTAGCACCCCACCCATCAGTTATCCTTTCCTTCACGCCTGTCCCATGGCATCCAGGATTCGGTTATTTCCGTCATCTTCTATTGCTTTCTGCAGACTCAGTGTCTGTCGATCATGTTGCTTGGACAAAATGAGAAACTTTTTTTTCAGGCCAGGTATTACATATTTTTACACCTGTTAAAATGTCATAGTAAAATCAGAGGCTTACAAAGCTACTTGGCTGAAGCTATTGACTTCAGTGGTCTAGCTTGTGTCTATTTCATGGTGGACATGCGGGAATCTAGTCCTTCTGAACCCCTCTGTGAAAAATATAGTGAAAGTGTGATTGCCAGGAGCTACACTTTACACCTTGAATATCCCCCAAAAGGCTTATGTGTTAATAGATTTAATTAGCTCTTGGGGGCTATTGGGAAGTGGGAGAACCTTGAAGAAGTGAGGCTTAAGGAGAGGAAGTTACGTTATTATGGGGTTGCCTTTAAGGAAAGCTTAGAGACTCAAACCTCCTCTTCTTCCTCACAATTTCCTTACAGGTTCTCAAAACAATGGTGTCAAGTAATCATGGACTCAAGCCCCCCCCCCCAAACCTATGAGACAAACATTTTCTCTTCATACAGTTGGCAGCATGTTCAAATCAACAGTTTGAGGCAAATTTCAAAGAATTTTCAGATTCACTATTTTAACCCACTGTTTCAAAAGTTCTTCAAAATAAGTAGATGGTATCAGTATGGTCATCATTATTTTATAAATGTGGAAATTTGTATGGGTGCCCTCTAGTGGCATAGAGTTATTCAGTAAGATATTTGATCTGGCATCTGGGTAGAATAACTCAACATTCTTTTTGTGGTAATGTCTTTTGTTTTCTGAAGTATTTTTTTTGAATAATATGGTCTGGTTCTAGTGATGAAAACCCCAAGGGTGTTGATGGGAGAATATAGACTTGAGGTTAAAGGCTCAGGTCCAGACCTGTATTCCATCACAATTGTAATCAGATGGTCAGTATCTGCATCAACACGATTTTGTGCAGTTTAATTAAGACATCTTTTGCTGGGATTGGAGAGATGGCTTAGTAGTTAAAGTGTTGGTCACACAAGTGTGAGGACCAGAGTTTGGCTTCCCAGCAATCAAGTAAATGATAGAAACTCATCCAGCCTCAGAAAGCGGAGACAGGGCTGCTAGCAAGCGGACTGGCAAAACTAGCCTCTTCAGCCATGCCTTGTGGGTTTATTGAGAGTCCTTGCCTCAGTGAATAAGGTAAAAGAACAATGGAGGATGATTCCTGACATTAACCTTGAGCTTTCACATGCGCGCCTCCACATACGTTCACACACAAGTGTCCCCACACACGTAAACATGCATACACACATACACACATGCACAACACACATACACACCCAAATGTGTGTGAAAAAGATGGCTCAAAGCTTTCCTTTCTAAAATTGAAAATGACAGTAACCCTACTCCAAGGGTTCTGGGTGTTAAGAAACGTGTATGGCTGACTTAAGTGGCCTGGCGTGTGGTAGAGCTATGCAGCTGTTCATTGTTGTGAGCATTGTTACTGGGATTAGGTGAGAATTCAGGACAGCTTTGCCTGCTTGCGTCTGAGAAGGGGGTTGGCTCTTTCATAGCCAGTGTTTTGTATTCTTTGATTGCTCCGGATTGGCTAAACCAGGTTCTTCAGGAGCTGCTCTGACTGATTCATTTGAAGTGGGAAGATTCAGCCTGAATCTGGATCTTTTGAGGTGGTAAAAAATCCACCTTTAATCTGGGTCACACCTTCTGCTGGCAGCCTGTATAAAGGACATGGGAGAAGGAAACATTTACCCTTTGCCAGCTTGTCCTTGATCTCACTGTCAAGTCTGTTCCTTCACTGGTATTAGAGCCTACTTCTTTGGGATTCTGGCATATACTGAAGACTGGTGGACATATCCGGTCTTGTGGATTTATCAACTACTAGTTTCTTGGATTTTCCATTGATGACAGCTATTGTTGGACTAGTTGAACCACAGCCTGTAAGTTATTCAAATAATTCCCATTTAGCTTCTATCTGTCTGTCTGTATGTCTAATACGATCTGTTCTGTTTCTCTAGAAAACCATGACTAACGCAGAAATTGGTACTAGGATTCTGGGGTATTTTGACAGATCTGACCATGTGCTTTTGGAAGGATTGGGAAAGGACTTTGGAACTTTGGGCTATAAGAGCCTTTGAGTTTTCAAAGGTTGGTTAACTGTGGTGAGAACCTGGAAGATTAGATCATAATGCTGAGCATGGTGCAGGCAGCACTGGCTTGGCTCGTCAAGTTTCAGAAGGAGGCAGAGTCTCTATCGGGGCCATGTGATATTTTGAGCTAAGATTTTGAAGTAAAATTCTGATTGGCTGTACTGAAGAATTAACTGTGACAAGAGACTAGCACCTCTGACGGACATGAAACCCTTGCTTTACAGGGACAATTGATTCTGGTCAGTTGGATCTGAGAACTTAGTGACGAAGAAGAGAGCAGCATCAGTGAAGTGAAATCTTGGAAGCGTTTCCTCAGGATCAGCAAACAGTTGCTGTGTTCCAGAGGCAGCCGAGGTTGCGCCACGCGTTGGCAGCTGAATTTGATAGTGTAAGAGTCTCCCAGGGTGGTACTAGTTTTGAAGGGGTCATGGAGAGCAGCTGAGGCTTTGCACTGTGAGAGGCCATGAGAAAGGCCATTGGTGAAGGTACGGCCTCAGTGGCAGTTGAAGGCCCAGGATTGAAAGCGGTCTCAGAAAGAAGTCAAGGCATGGCACCAAGAAGCAACCTGTGACAGGCTACTTGTGAAAGTGCAACCCAGTTGCAGCTGGAGACCCCAGCTTTTGGAGATGCCAGTATCGGGGATGACTACCAAGATCAGCAGCAGCCGTAGAGTGGAGCCAGCCTGAGCCAAGGAGACAAGCTGTGTGAGCTTCAGAGGGCAGAGGTAAGAAAGTGACCAGGGATTTTAGGACAAGCCCATAGGATCTGAGTGAATCTTAAATATTTACATGATTGGAATTTGGTTTTACTGTGTCCTAGTTCTTCCCTCTTATAATAAAAAAGACTTTAACTTATTTTTCATTAGGCACCCACAGTTGAGGGACTTTGAACTTTTTGAGAAGAGACTTTGGATTTTTACAGAGATTTGGTATATTCTAAAGAGACTTTGAACTTTTTATCATTTGAATTCTTAAAAATTGTGGCAGTTTGAAAAGTTGGAGTGTTTTATAGTGTGGTAGTGTGAGCATGTGATCTTGAGGATGAACAAGAAAAGGAAGGTTGTGATTAAATTGTGCTGGCTACCTTGATGTTAGCTTGACACAAGCTAAAGTTATCAGAGAGGAGATAAATGAAAAAACTGGGAAAAATGCCTTCATAGATCCAGGTGTAGGCAGGCCTGTAGAGCATTTTCTTAATAAGCGGTGGTTGTGGCAGGGCTCAGAGTAGCCCTGGTCTGTCCAGAACCTTTCCAAACAGCTTAGCCACAGCAGGGTGTGAGCAAGACAGAAGGCAAGATTGGTTTGGGGTATAGTTCCTGAGAAGAAGGTGCTTTGCTGTTCCACATAGCTCAGAAAAAAAAATCCTCTGGAGATGCTACTTTTCTGATAAAGCATTTGTATTTAGGCTTGGAAGTTGAACTGAGTGGTAGAAAAAGAAAATAATAAAGTCTATCAATGCCGTACTGTTCATCCGGGAAAATACTAACGAGTAAAGGATGGAGTTGCTAAAGAGATGAGTCAATAGGCTAAGCACCGTCCGTGCAAGTCTGAGAACATGAGTTCAGATCCCCAGCCCCCAAGTAAAAGGCCAGATGGGTGGCATACACCTGTAATCCTAGCACTGGGTAGACAGACAGAAGGATAACTGGGTTTACCAAACCAATATCAATCATTGAGAGATTCAGTCTCAAGGAGTTAGATGGAGAGTGTTAGAGGTTTGGCTATAATGATTGTACTCCGATTATGAGCAATTTCATGTCTTCATTCTTCCTTCACATTTGCAGTAAGACAGGCTCTGGTGGAGTATATTTCATACATCTGCAGTATCGTGTAGAAAGTGGTTGGAGCAAATCATTAAAATTTCCCTAAGTACCAGAAAATTTCCACAATGTTTACTTCCAACTGTGAGCGTCTGAATGAGAAATGGCCCCCATCCACTCTGATATTTGAACACTGCGTCCTCAGCAAGTGGTGTGGCTTGGGGAGGTTATGGAACCTTTAGAAAGTGCAGCCTTGCTGGAGGAAGTACATCACTGAGGGTGGGCTTTTATGGTTTATGGCCTCATTCTACCCTCATGCTCTGCTTTAGACAGTGTGGGGGTGAAATTTGACCAGACAGCTTCCTGTTCTTAACATCACGCTATGTCTCCCTTGCCATGATGGACTCTAGCACTCGGGATCCAGAAGTCAAAATAAACTGTTTTGCTTATGGTCATGGTGGGTTATCACAGCTACAGAAGCAACTAATAAACCTGTTTTCTTTGGTAAATAGCACTATGATGAAGTATCTTTGAAGAATGGGACTTGCTTTTATTTTGTATGAATGACTTGTACTTATAATGAAACTCATCATGTGAGTGTCTGTTCAGGGAGTTTTTTTTTCAAGTCTTTGTATATTCTTTCTTTTACTGGTGAGAAAGCCTTCTCCTTCATGATCTTCACAGTGGTTTGTTAGCTTCTTTAACGACTAATGCTTTCCTTATTTGGATATGCTCAGGGTTTCATTCACCCCTGGGTCACAGATTCACGTTGAGGTGAGTGCATTAGCTACTTTTCTATTGCTGTCATCGCACACAATGACCACAGTAATTTATAGAAGCAGTCTGTTTAGGCTTCCAGTTCTAGAAAGTAGAGTCCCTCAAAACAAAGCAAAGGCATAGTGGGCGGGAGCAAGGATCTGAGGGTTGATATCTTGAACTATAAGCACAACATACAGAGAGTGAAATTGAAATGCTGCAGGTCTTTATAATTTCTAAGTCTTTCCCCAATGATATACTTCTTCCTAAAAGGCCACATCACCTAAACCTACCCAAACGGTACCCCTAACTGGGGATCAAGTTTTCAAATATCCAAGACTATGGGGGATATCTTCAAACCACAATGGTGACATCTCAAAACACTCCTTTAGAGTGGTTCCATCATACTTTAATTTCTGTTGCTGTAATGAGATGTGCAGGCTATAAACAACACAGAGAATATAGATTTATTTCAGCTCAGAGTTCCAGATTATAGTCACTGACAGGAAGTCAAGGCAGGGATTGAAGCAGCTAGTCACATGCACAGCCAAGAGCAGAGAAAACTGAATGCATGCATGCTTTATACTCTGTTTGTCAGTCACTAATGTCCCCTCTAGAGTTCCACTTTTATAACACTCATCATGATTAGAGTTAAACAATTAACAGGAGAGCTGTTTCTTTGTGCTTGTACTGTAAACTAGTGTGTGGTTGGACCTAGTCAGGTCTCAGAAAGCATCTGTTAACTAAATGAAAGAATAGCTAAATATTCTTCCTTGCATGTTTTAAACATGGAAGTCTCTAGAAGGGCATAAAATACAAAGAATAGTTACCTTTATATAGAACAATGTTTACATGCATTTGTAGTCTAGACCATCTTTATAGACAATATGTGTAGAGGGCTTATGATAAGCCTAATGCTGGCCTAAGCTTTATCCATATTTTCTCTTGATGAAAGCCTATACCCATCTTATGAGACAGATTCAACTAAAGCGCTCCCCTTATATTCTTAGACAAGGACTAGGGACTCAGAGAAGTTTTATAAATTGCACACAGTTACACAAATAGTAAGATATGTAGTTAGGATTAGGTTTGTCTGACTTGAAGTTCTCAGCTACTCTTGAGACCACTATAAAAAGTTACCAGACATCAAAATCCTTACAGTCAACAGAAATATGTTTCTTATAGTTCTAGAGGCAGGATGTCTGAGGTTAGGACATGACAGTTGGGTTCCAATTAGGCACTCTTGTAGATGTCCAGTGGTTTCCCTCTTAAAGTGTCCTCACAAGATGGGAAGAATGAGAGAGCTTTGAGCTATCTCTTTTATAAGGGCATGAACGTCATTCAGAAAGGATTCACCCTCATGAATTAGTGACTACCCAAAGCTGCCAGCTCTCAGTACCACCACACTAGGCATTGAGATTTTATCATTTGACTTTCAGGGGCTATGTAAGCAATCACTCCAGTGTAGTAACTCCTAGAATGTTGTGCTAGCATCCAAGTAGAACATCTGGTTGATAACTTCCCACTCAATGGACTTGGGTCTCTGTTTCTTTAGCTATAGGGAACACAGATGTTTTCCCCCTGATACACAAAAACTTACCTTCTTTCTGAATAATCACTCCTTAAGATTTAATTAACCCCAATTGTACTATCCATTCTACTTGGGATGTTAACACAAGTTTCCTCACCTTGTTTGATGTTTCATGTGGATAGATTGCCTAACTTATCATGAGGTAAGTGTGAACAACTTCTGTCTATGTCTATCTAAAGTTTCAATATATTTATGTATTTACATAGAGATAGATTCACATAGGTTCTACATATGTATGTATGCATCTATATATAAAAAAATCTCTATTTGGAAAAATTCAAAGAGTAAGAACAAAACAACAAGGTACTGTGATTTATTTCCTTGGGAGATGTGGCAGAGTGTAATGGTTATGTCTATGGATGGTTAGAAGCAAACTACTTAGGCTGAAATTTTAGTTCTCCCTCTTACTATAATTCCATGAGCTTGGACAGTTGCATACATCGTAAGTCATCCAATGAGACTCTTGGACTAAATGAACTGCAGACAGCAGACGTTGGGTACCACACTTTTGGACATCTCCTTTTAACTTAGGGAGCCTACCATCGCTTCTGATATCCTAACTCTATTGAATACTTCCTGTGCTTCCACTGTGATAAGCATATGCATTCATTGAATCTTCAAAGCAACTCTTTAAAGTGGTTTCTATTATCACCTCTACTTAACATAAAAAAGACCTAGAGAGACAGGTGGTGGCGGCATGTAGTGCCTGTGCTACTATGGGATGGTATGTGATCCAGGAACTAGGCTGGAGACTTAAAAACATACATACACACTGACAGACAGAGACACGGGGACATGGGTCATCCTTGATACAAGAATGCCAAGTTTATTGTGCTCCAGGGAAGCTTATATAAGGATCCTTAACTGGTGGCCATGCCCCAGCTCTCGGGATCTTTCAGCTGCAGGCTTCACCAGAACCCACTCCCCTGCCATCAGGGTCTTGTGCTCAGAGCAGCTGCAGGCACAGGTAAACAAGTTGTTTTGCTCAGTTCACTCCAACAGGCAAAGGGTCTGAGGCAGGCAAAGAAAGTCAAGGGGCCAGAGGTCTACAGCCCTCAACAGCTCCTCCTTTTCTACAAAATTAGATCAGGCCTGTTTTGGTTTGCAGAAGCACGTATTCATATCTTACCCATCATAAAGAACACTTGTCTCAGCATGAAAGGCCTCTGTCTTAGGTTGACTGTGACAGGCTCCTGTCTTACGTGTCTCTGGCTCACTGGTCTTTCTGTAGCCTGCAAACCCATACTACTCTTGGATGAAGCTCACTTTCTTGGGCAAACAGTTATTTACATCATTGCTGCTGCTGACACCTGCTGTAGAGGCAGAGCAACAGAAACCCTCCGGCTACAGGAGTTCCTAGGGCCAGCTGCTCAGCAAGCCTAGGCCGTATGGGAGTGGCTGGACTGGCATGGGCTTGGCACAAATATTATGAAAGGAAAGGGAGCAGCCAACTGCATGCTCTGACTGTTCTTATAAAAGGAGGGCTATAGGTCAAACCGGAAAATGCCCTGGAGAAAATTATATAGGGAATTCTGGATCTCTGAGGCAGTGGCAACCTGTCTGGCTAGGGAATCAACAATGCTAGCCACAGCAGTTGTCTGACTGGTGGCAATTCTGGTTGTCTTAGAGGCCGCAGTGGTGACAATAGCAGCCACCTGCAGTGATCCCCAAGTCTCAGCCAGGATGGCTCAGCACCAGTTGACTCCCTGGAACAGGCACCAAGCCCGAACCCGGGCCACAGCAGCAGACATCTCATTAGCCAAACAGCTGTTCAAAAGACACAAAACTTGAGAAGAGTTAAGGGCAGAATCGTTCAAGGTATAATTAGCCATAAACAACCGCATGAGAAACCCTATTTTGGCTCTGGTTTTCCATCTTGCTGTGCTATTAAACAAGGGAGATTCCTGCACAGCCAAGGGTTCAAAATTGAAATAGGCACGAAGTCCACAGAGATACCATCCTGTGAAGGTAGACACTAAACCACATTGGGCTGGATTCCAGAAACAAAACTCTTGAGATTCCTTGCTAACATTCTTGTAAAGTGAACACGGTTCCCATCATAATGAATAATGCTTTGGCCATAAATCATATACCGTGTCAACATTTAGCACAAAGAGAAAGAAAATTCAGCAAAAGTAAAACACAAACTGCCAGATAGTCTCCTTAACTAAGCTTCCTGCCTCTTCCTCCTTCAGCAAAGCCTACCAGAATGCACCACTACCACTGGCCGAACTGGGGGACCCTCTGCACTGCCACGTGGGCTCCTCAGGTCCTATGGGAAAGCTCGCTGCTTGTGCCACACTCCTGGGTGTACAGAGCTGGGAACTGCCACCTCCTCGCCCCACTGCCACCTTCTGGGCCACTCTGCGAGCATTCACAGCCACCTTCTGCTGTCATGAAGCTTGGCTCCAGCTGCAGGGACTCTAGGAAGCAGGCTCATGCTCTGGAGTTGTGGAAGGGGCCTCAGCTTCTTCCACTCCTCGAGTCCACAATGGTGGACAGGCTCCTGAGCCCCACTTCCTCCAGTAAACAGTTAGGGAGTTTGGGTGTTGTTTCTCTATAAATTACTTCCTGCTGATTATTGGGTGAAATATTTTTGGGAGTATTCACAGTGACATTCCAAAGGCTTTTGGTCCATCAAACCATGTTAGTCTAGAATGACCCCACAGGTTCTCATCCTCTGTGGAAACAAAAGCAGAACCTCAAATCCTTAGACCCATATTTTAAAGTCAAGATACCTTTCTTAGCAGTTCCCAGAATCAAATGTCTTTCTCCAGTCAACCAACCAAAAGACAACACAGTAATATGCATAATCCAAATTCTCTGTGCACATTCCATCCTTTTGTGGCTTATTATTTCTTTGCTCCTTTTAATCTGACTGTCTATACTCTGTCTCTTTAAAAACTTACTCTTTTATATTACATTTACTGTTTCTCTAAAAAACTTTGTTTAATTTAGTGCTCCCAAAGAACTACCAATGGATTGGTCAATACTTGCACAGAATTACTGGCATCCATCTTCAATCCACCCTCACCATCAATCTCTTGTTTGCTTGCTGGTCAGCCTTTTGATGACAATCTCCCAACATCTCCCCAATTCCTGATCTCACTGGGGGCCTCCACCTGTATTGCCCGCACAACTACAGGACAGTACATGAGCTGGGAATTAGGCTGGAGACTTAAACACATACACACACCCAGACACGGGGACATGGGTCATCCTTGATACAAGAATGCCAACTTATTATGCTCCAGGGAAGCTTATGTAGGGATCTTTAACTGATAGCCATGCCCCAGCTCTCAGGATCTTTCAGCTGCAGGCCTCATCAGAACCCACTCCCCTGCCATCAGGGTCTCGTGCTCGGAGCAGCTGCAGGCACAGGTAAACAATTTGCTTTGCTCAGTTCACTCTGCAGGCAAAGGGTTTGAAGCAGGCAAAGTAAATCAAGGGGCCAGGGGTCTGCAGCCCCCAGCAGTGGCACACACCTTTAGTCTCAGTGCTTGGGAGGCAGAAGTAGGCATATCTCAGTGAGTTTGAGGCCAGCCTGGTGTACAGAGTGAGTTCCAGGACAGCTGGGACTGTTAGATAGAGAAACCCTACAAGAAGAAGAAGAAGAAAGAAGAGGAGG
>NW_026067982.1:4469943-4515012 GCF_014885135.2 Alexandromys fortis | reverse complement strand
CATATATATATATATATATATATATATATAAAGGTTTTGTTTTTTCCTGTTGTCTTTCATTAAAAAGAATACTATTTTTGAGAGAAATGCCTTCAACAACAACAACAACAACAATTTATTCCAGGCTAAGTTGAAAAGTAATTTGGTAAAGAAAACTCTTTGATCTCTGGAGGCTACCCTTTTTTTCCCCTTGTCCCCCTCTCTCTGTGTTCTGTCTTCCTTCTGGGATAAAGCCTCTAGTTATGGAGCACAAGTCTGCAAGCCGGCTCTTCTCTGTTTTGTACATCAGTTAGAGGGGCTTTGAATTAACATACTGAACTCAGATCTTGATCTCGGGACTCTGAGGCTCAGAAAATAAAGGACCCATTTTCATTTATTCCAATTGCAGAATGCAGATTGGAGGGGGGATGGGATTAGAATCTTTGACCCAAAGGCTCCTGCCTTTGAGACAATTGTGGACAACATTCTCCCCTCTTCCCCTCCATGTATGTGTGTGTGTGTGTGTGTGTGTTCCCTTGCAAACACTCTGATATGGATGTTTAGCTGAGTCCCTGTTTCTAGATGAAGGCTAATGCCAGTCTTCCTGATACTTTAAGTGCCATCAAGGCTGGGCTAGACACCTTTCTTTACAGCTTTCCCACGTTAATAAGAAGAGAAAACTCTTAATTTATTAGTCTGCCTTGTCTTAGGTCAGCCTCTGTTCCGAGCCCTGCACTGAATGCTCGTATTGAACCCTAGCAGTCCACAGGGGCTGGAGTTGTCACCCTCATTTTACAAACAGAAGTCTCCTCTGCCAAGAGGTTAACTAACTTGTTCATGTGGCAGAGGTGGGGTTTGAACTTCAGAAGCCTTGTGACACTGGACCCACCTTGCCCTCTACCCTCTTGCTCCTGCCCCACAGCATGAATATCTACCAGATACATATTTATTAGCACTTTTTCTGACTATCCAGAGAATGCACCGATTTCCAAACTGAGCAAAGGCTGGTGTTTGTGAAGGCCTAAAGGAGGCAGAGGGGAATCAAATTGCTTTTGAATCAAGTAGTCCTGAACTGTAGTGTGCTTGTGATTTTGCCAAGGGTGATTGTTGGCCCTTGCATATATTCCTTGTACTAATTCAGGCCTCTTATATGAGTCTCTAGTGCCTGGGATTCTGAGTTGTTGACTGTAATCTGTGCGTCATGAGTGCAGTCTTTGGTGTATGTGTAGGGGTGATGCTTTCAAAAAAGTATCAACTTAAACATTTTCGTTTGTAGGCAGGTAGGTGAACAGGTAAAAGTGCTGTGCATACAAACATGAGGACCTGAGTGTGAATTTCCAGCAGGCACATCAAAGCCAGGTGTGGCCATGTATACTCGTAATTATGATGCTACAGAGTATGGATGCTGGGAGGCAGGGTTGTTGGAGCTATCAGCTGGAACCGGCCTTGTTCCAGATCCAGTGATAGTCCCCATGTCAAGAGGGTCAAGAAAAGAAGGTGATGCTAGATCAGGACTCCTGATGCCCTCCTCTGGCTTCTGAGGGCACTTGTAGTGGGACCTACACATATAGATACACTATAACACACATGCACATGTGCACACACTTGTTCACAGATGCACATGCACACGAACAGGCACACACACACACACACACACACACACACACACACACTTTCTCCTCTTCTAGGTCAACCTGAGCCAGTTGGTAGAAACCTGAAACTGGTACAATTCCCACTGTTGCTGCTTTGCTTACTTAGGTATAGATTTTGGTTCATGAAGTGACAAAGCCTAATGCACATGTTCCCTAGTGGGCCAAGGATGAGACCAGCAAAGTAGGCAGCATCTGGCACGATGATTGCTGCTCGCACCAAAAGCTCCTCCGATGAAGAGGCCATGATTAGGTGCTAGGCAATCAGTGGTCATGTTGGCCCCTCTTAGCCACACTTCAGTTCTGGGTCTGATTGCCAGAGGACCCCAGAGCATCCCAGAGTACATGGAATGGTTCCATTTGCAAGAAGAAACACCAGTGAGAGACATTCATCCATCTGCTTGTTCACGTTCAGATGTGTGCAGAAGAGCAGTGTTCCTCCCCTGACTGTTGGGGGCTTATTCTGAAGCCTAGGACAGAACTGTCTGCATAGCTGAGCCCTTGTTACATGTATACACACGGAACACGCCCTGTTGCTTTAGTCTAAATGTGTTGTTCTCTACTGGGACCGTTCACAGAAAGACCCCAGCTGCTTTGCCTACCTTTTGCTGAGTTTCCTCATCTGCTTGCCCACCGATCCTCCCATTCAGCTATCATACACCTGCTGATTCCCTAGGTACTGGAGACCTATGTGAGCATCAATAACAGCGAGCATGGCAAGGCGTCACTCTCCCGAAGGGCGCACGACAACATAGGCTCACACCCCTTGTGTTTCTTCTCACCCTGCTTCCCAATCCTTTCCCTGTAACTGGAAAGTACTATACTATCTCATTCTTTTAAAGATAAATAAATAGCCAAACACTCTTGCTCAGGTATTTGTATGTAATACATGCATACCTAGACATACTGTGACCTATATACGTAGACATACTATGACATGTATACCTAGATATACTATGACATGTATACCTAGACGTACTACACACATGTATACCTAGACATATTATGACATGCATACCTAGACATTCTACACGCATGTATACCTAGGCATACTATGACATGCATACTTAGTCCTACTATGCTGGCATGTATATACTATACAAACAGTGACATATACACGCATGTCTTTTAGAAAACAAGGCTGGAAATTAAGTCAGGAGAGGGCCATTGTGCTGGATCAGTGGAAACCGTTGCTTGCCGGCAAGCCTGATAACCCAATGATGGGAACCAACTGGTCAAAGAAGAGAACAACCTCCTGCAAGTTGCTCTCTGATCGCCCCCAGTCCCTCTAAATGTTAGAAATTTTCAATATAAGTCGGGGGCTCTTTATTATCCTCACCACTAGTTGTTTTTGGCTGACAACTATGTGCCAGTCACTGAGCGAGTGAAGCTAGGATTTTCCTGCTGGCTCTTTCCAGCGCTTCAGTGTGGGTTCTGCCCTCCTTTTTCAGGGCAGATGTGTGGGAAAGAGCCACCGGGCAGCTGTTTGTTTCTCTTCATTCCCATAATTCCTTAGAAAAAGTTGCAGAAAGGAAAATGTCCCATCATGTTCCAAATTTAAAAATAAAATTATGAATTACGCTGGCAAAGCATGTTCCACGTAAACATCAGTCACTTGCAACCTGCTCAGAAGGCCCTAACGCCACCCAGGTAAATCCCGCATCCCATCCCTGTTCAGGCAAAGACATTCTTGCCTCATCTTGTAATGTCCTTAGACAGAAAAAATAAGTCATTATGTGCAATTTACTGGCAACAAATTAACTTAGAATTATTGGAGATTATTGATTTCAGCATTCAGACGTTAATGGGAATGTTGCTTTCACTCAGTACGTGGGCAGTGGGGAGAGTAATGAGTTGTCCTGAAATACTAGCCATTCAGCGAAAGCAGATGATAACCGCACATGCCTGCTGTCTCCTAACACTCTTGTTCCTTGCCTCTTCTCCTTTTTTCTCCTAAAATATGCTTGTATGCAAACATACATTTATTTATATATTTCTAAGGCTGCATATGTGTGGGTACACACATGTGATCACGCATATGTGTGCAGGCCAGGAGTCAGTTCTCTCCTTCCACCTCGTGGGTCCTGAAGATCACACTCAGGTCATTGGGCTTGGAAGCATGCACCTTTACCCACCCATGGGGTGACCTTCTCGGTCCCTTTGCAGCATATTCTACCTTCTCAGTGGATCGTCACTTTCATATGTGAGTATGTGATTAAACTGATCCTGAGATGTGCTATGCTAAACCATTGCTGATTTTCCTCACAGGCTCTTAGGTAGAAACATGGTGCTAGTCTGCCTTCTACCAAGGTTTCTGACTTGGGGTATGCTTGCACACATCTCGGGGTCTCCATGATGAAAACATTGATTGACAGATCTGTTAGAAATGCTAGCTATGGCAGAGGCTGAGGGTGTCACTCAGTGGCAGAGAGTTTGTCTAGTATGTACAAAGCCCTAGGTTTGTTCCCCAACATTGGGGGTGGGTGGGAGGGAGGGAAGTAAAGGAAATGCCATCATAAATGGGAGATTCAACTACACTGTTGGAAGCCTGAGGATGGAAGAGATAGAAGCGCTATGACATTCCCAGATGTTGAACAGCAGTAGACTTGAGCCCTTACGAGGTTGGGCTTGAGTCATTTCAATCAATGGTTCTTTTTTGGCATTAAGAGATTATGGGCCCTAAAAATATTTCATTTGTAGATAGCATTGCTCCATCGTTATGTATATACTCAAATGAAATTTATGTACTTATTTAAGCATAAGAATGGCTGTAAGTTGTTTGGTGACCTTAGGGTCTGTGTTCTTCAAGGCTCTTGGTTAAAAATGTGAAATCTGAGTTAGTACAGGGCAGTCCCTCTGTCTCTGCTCCTGACCCACAGCCTTAGTGCAGTTCAAACCTGGAGTGAGAGGAAAGCCCCCGTGGGCATCCTGGAAATGGTTCCTCAAACACTAATCCTCTTATCTACCCAGAGATAGTTTCTAGGTTAGTTGTCTGTTTTGCCCAGGCATTTCCTTGGACATTTCTCTTTTTTAATTCTTTTAGAAAGAAGAGGCTCAGATGGAAGCCATGTGGCTGGGCCATGATCATTTTAATTATGGAGCCTCGGGACTGGGAGGAAGTTGAAAGTGCATTTTGGCTGTTTTCATTTTTCCACGGGGTCTAGGGCTGAGCAGAGACAGCTGTCCTGGTAAGAGCAGTCCTCAAACTCTTGAGGCCAGCTTTGCTTTTGGGCTTGTGGTTGTAAGGGCCACAGAGTATCTTACCGATTGCCTGCCAGCTGTAGGCGGCTGCTGCAGATCCACCCAGATTGTGTTTTGATTGCTACAAGCATCCTGGCTTATTGATAAAGGGCAACCAGATGTAATTACTTTGAGTGCATGCAATTAGTGAAGCTAAATTTTGGAAAACACCGAGGACCCTGTAGGATGCCTTAGACTCCCTGGCTCTTAAAAGGCAGCCTAGCCTGGTTCTCCCACCTAATGTACTTCAATCCCTTTATAACATTACCCCTTGGGCACCACTGACAGTTCCAGATCCAAACCTTGGAACACATTTCTTGTTTTGAATATTGGCAGCATTGCCAAGGAGGTGCTCTTAGGGAACCTCATGCTGCCTTTCTCTACCCCTAACAGGTCTGACTTCTGAAAGGGAAATGCATGGAGTTTCCATACAGTGTTGCTTAATGTTCACAAAAAGAACAGAGTATTTTGATGACCATGTTAACATTAAGTAATGCCGTGTGGAAACTTCATGCATTTCCGTTTTGCTGGTCCGAAGGCCGTCCTTGTAAACTAAGAGATCTGTGTAGTTGGAATAGAGCCCAGGTCAACCATGCATCAGCCTGGTATGATTACATGCCTTGCTCTATTGGAGGAAAAGCTGAGAAATAAGACAAGAGTGCTGAGATTCTTTTCTGAAACTGTATACAGTAAAGTTAGACTCTATTGAAATCTTGAAATCTGAAACCAGTGATTGACGGGCATTGAATTGAACAATTTGTTACATTAAATAAAATGCCAGCTCTCAAGGAAGAGAAAGGCAGGTGGTGGGTGGGATCTGATGCACTGCCTAGATGCCCCTTCAGGAGAGAACGGCATACCTGCTGCAGCTGAAGGAGTTCTGCCGGCAGGGATCCTCGGCTGTTCATCCCCGTAGGAATTGTCTCAGCCCAAGACATTCTTCTTATCCAATATCATGTTCCCTTCTTGGGGGAAAGGGACATCAGATATGAAGTTCATATGTGGTCTAAAGCCTGAATTTCCCATCCCCTGTCTGTACTGTTCTGGAGAGCTATCCTTGTGCTGGAACTTCACGAGGCGTCCACTTAGGCGTTTTTTTTGTTAGTTTTTTTCTTTTTTTATAGTTTCATTTATTATTATTGAGTCCATGCATGTGTGCATGGTTTATCTGCGAGTTTGTGTCCCTGAGACATCAGAGGAGAACTTTCTGGGATTAGAATTCTCATTCCACAATGGGTTCCAGAAACCAAATTCATGCTTTCAGCCTTGAGCAACAAGTGCTCTTACTTGGTCTGCCATGTCTCGGGCTTCTACTGAAATTTTATCTGGGTTTCAGTCCCTTGCTTGGTTTAGTTCTTTCTTCTCCACCTTTCTGCAGGTCTCCAAGACCCCAATTTATTTTCCTACTGCTTTCTATCCCTTCTCAGGGTCTGCTTCACAGGAAACCCAACTGGTAACAGAGAAAGTGCCTCTTCAGACCCCATAGAAGTAAGGATCAGCAAACTGTGGCCCGTGGCTTTCTTTACTCTCTGCAGATATGGTCTATTGGGGCATAGCCACACCTTCTCATTTACATGTCATCTGTAGCTGCCTTTCTGCTTTATTTAGTGGCAGAGTTCAGAAGTTGCAATGGAGACTTGGTGGAACATAAGTTTAAAAATATTTGTATCTGACTGTTTTTCTTATTGAGCTATACATTTTTTCTCTGCTCCCCTCTCTTCCTCCCATGACCCCCACACTCCCAATTTACTGGCTTTTTTTATAGGAAAAAAGTCTTACTCGTTTCTGCTACTGGGTGTTGGAAAATCCAGGTGAAGATTTTATGTATATTCCATATTTTATATGGCATTTTTCTGCATAGGCTCTATGAGACCCTCGTCTACCTATCCCTCTTCAGTGATGTTCTTTCTCTAATGCTTTACCAGGTAGATATAGAAGAAGTAAAACCTCCAATTCCTGATCTTTACTTATGACTTGGACGCCATCAGTTGGCTTGCTTTCTGTTTGTGCTTGGAGATTCACTGGAGCTGCTATTTATTTATTTACTTGTTTGTTTATTCACAAGAGTTGTTTTTAATACTCCCTTTCACTTATTAGGAGGTAGAAGGTCAGAGTCTATGACTTTCATTTGACAGGTAAACAGTTTGTCTACAGAGTAAGTTCCAGGACAGTCAGTATAAATTAGTAAGATCCTGCCTTGAAAAATCCAAAAATAAAAAAGGGTGGTTCTGAATCAATGTGTTGAAAGGTTAGTATATTAAAAAAATTACCCAGGTAGTCTCCTGTGTATCAAAGGTTAGGAGGCTGGGCACTGACCCGATTGCTACTATCCAGTCATGTGCCTTTTGGTCGGGCTTGCATTTATAGAGGAGGTACCTTTCACATCAGAGAATTATATTTTGCTTTTAGTTATCTACACACAAGAATTTATGAAATACTGATCATATACCAGGAACCATAACTAACTGAAAGAGTGTTAACCAGGTGGAAGGAAAAACGCAAGGCAGATCAAGTAGAGAAAACAGAATATTCAAAGTCTCCTGGTTAGGGAGAATGTGGTACCTAGATGTAACATAAGGACCGGCTTGTTGGGGTTTCTGTCCCACCCCATACTCCACAGCCGGCAAGTCCCAGAAAAAAAATCACACAGATCTCCGTAAGTTATAAAACTGATTGGCCCATTAGCTCAGGCTTCTTGTTAATTCTTGTAGCTTATATTAACCCATTGTTCTTATCTATGTTAGCCACATGGCTCAGTATCTTTCTCAGCCAGGTAGATTATATCCTGCTTCTTTGGTGGTCTGCACAGGAGTGGGAGGAATGGGCTTCCTCCTTCCTAGAATTCTCCTGTTCTCATCGCCCTGCCTCTACTTCCTGTCTGGTTGACCAGCTTATACTTCCTGCCTGGCCAGTCAGCATTTATTTAAAACACGATTGACAGAATACAGACAATTCTCCCACACCACATAGAACAAACTGAAAAGTGCATTCTGGGTGTAATATAGAATAGAGAATGGAGCAGAAGGCTGGGAAGCAATCAAACTGAATGCCTGTGGTAAGTAGAGGCAATTCATCAGTAATTGCCTATAGGCCACAGCAAGGAATGCGGACCTTGTTGTCAAAGATATCAGGAAGTTGTTAAAAAGATTTAAAAATCATAGCAATGAAAACTTGCATCTGGATAAAGACCATGGTGGCATGCAGAAGCTAGTAGGACACAGACTGATGACGTCTCTAAAGTTTGCATTGGCAAGCAAAGAATCTACACACACCCTAAATGCATTGTTGCCTTTGCTTGCCTCTGTGTAGACCATGGCAAGGCAGGAAGAACCAACCCCAAAGCTTACCTCCTCTGCCATTGTCAGCATCACCTTTGTCAGCCCCTCCGGGTTGCTTTCCATGGCTCTACTCCTTCCCTCTGAGACTCAAGTTGAAGGGCTCTCTGCAATCTCAGGCCCCTTTGTCCACCAGCCTATGATTATATTCACTCAGAGGCCCTTTCAGAATGAAGAAGATCTTTTAAGGGGCAAGAGCAAGCAGTCTCTTTTGGGTTGGCTTGTTACTTGGACAGAATGCAATCTTCTGCTGAAATAAGCCCTGATTGCATACCTGTACACCACTGCCCAGGGAATCCAATCCTCCTTTGCTTTCAGCTTTAGGTTCCAGCTGATGGAGAGACGTAGGCAGCCAAAGACAAAGGCTGGCTTTTCTTCAGTGCCTAGTCTCCCAACTTAAAAGCTTGAACATCCTAAATAATTTATAAGCCTGAAGACATATCTCAGGGAGAGGTTACCAGCTTTGGTGTTTTTCCACTGGACTCCACTTTCTATAAACCAAGAGGGTGAAAATTTCTTAGTTTGGAGATGCGATGCCTCTTTTCTGTGCTTTTACTTGTCTTACTAATTTTTTCCAGATCTCTCAAGACAGATAAAACAGACAAATGATGGACAGGATAGCTTTATTGAAAAAAAGAAAAAGAAAAAGACTGTTGAGACGATGAGTGGGAAGAGTACCGTGTGGGAGTTTTCAAAAGAACCTTGGTTAATTTTTATGTGTTTAGAGACTTTACTGTTATTTCTCTTATTGATTTCTAGTCTGATCTTATTATGGTAGAGAACATACTCCATCTGCTCTCAGTTCTGTTAAGTTTGCTAGGTTTGTTTGATGACCTACAGGCTCTTCTGGTGACTGCACTTGAGAAGGATGTACATTCTTACGTTGTTGAGTGACACTCTCTGTGTATATATCAATTAGAGCCCATTGACTGACAATCTGGAGCCTGTATCCTTGCTGATTTTTATTTTAATATTATAAATTATTGAGATTGGATCCAGTGAATCCTCAGTTATAATTATAGATTCACATTTTAACTGTATCAGTTTTAAGAAAATTTATGTATATCAGTGTTTTTCCAACATGCATATATGTTTGCTACATGTGTGTAGTGCACACACAGGCCAGAACAGGGCATTAGAGTCCCTAGAACTGGAGTTATATATGGATGTGTATTGCCAAAAGTTTCTGTCCCACCAGGTCCCATAGCCATTTATTCCCAAAGAAACACACAGAGGTCTAAATTAATCATAAACTGGTTGACCTATTAGCTCAGGCTTGTTATTAACTCTTATAACATTTATTAGCCCATAATTCTTTTCTATGTTAGCCACGTGGCTTAGTACCATTTTCAGGTAGGTGTTTTCATCTTGCTTCCTCTGTGTCTGGGCTGCAGACCGACTCTTTCCTCTTTCCAGAATTCTCCTGTTCTCCTTGCTCTGCCTCTATTTCCTGCCTGGCTACTGGCAGCATTTTATTAAAATACAAGTGGCAGAATAAAAGACCATTGTCCCACAGCAGATGTGAGTCAGCACGTAGGTTCTGGAATTGAACCCAGGCCCCATTGAAGAGCAGCAATTACTCCTAACCACTGAGCCATCTCTCTAGTTCCAAGTTGTGGGAGCTTTTATTTCACTTTCCCTTTTTGCAGCTCTACTGATTGGAAGATCCACACACAGTTTCCTTGTCTTCCTGGTAGACTGACCTCTTAGTTATGCAAACTCTTCTTTGTCTCTTGTGATGTCCTCCATGTCGAAAACACGTATGTGGAAACCTCTTGGTTTATTTTTCTCTTCTCTGCTTTTTCAGACAGCTTGAGTGGATTCTGGGACAGTTCAATGAGGGGAGATGATTCCTTTAAAACTAAAGGATATGCTAAACAGAGAGAGATGAACTCAATGGACTGAGGCAGTATTTTTGAGACTGTAGTTTAATGTGATGCTTACTAAATTTTAAGGTGAATTCAAGGGCAGTTTAATGGGCCTCACTCTGAGAGACTCCAATTCCAGTCTCTGTGGGGTATTATTTGAAAACTATGTTTTTAATAAACACCAGGTGATTCTGACGTCTGTGGCCCCATATCTGCATTTCCATTTACATCAGTGTAATGAGATTAAGATCCTACCTCTGCTCATGTTTTTAGAGTGAACTTGAGCAATTTTTGAATTCTTTCTCCTTATTTACAAAATAAGAATACTAACTTCTTAGGGCTAGTATGAGGTAGTACCTAAGAAATAATTGTTATATCATTGTTGTTATTACTATGGTCAGAATTATCATTGTGGATGATATTGTCATGTTTTTGGTCCCTCCTGAATGAACATTTCTTCTCCAAGAATGGGTGATGTATCTAAAATGTTTTATATACCTTCCATGTTATCACTTGGTACCCCCAGGGCTTTGGCCAACAGGGCTTGGTACCTTTACAGACACACAGAGAAGTTTCCCCAGGGTGGGTATTGGGCAAAGTGTTGCTATCGTTCTAAGAGTATTGATTGTCCCATAGTTGGGTTTGGGAAGGGAAGGGATTGATGGGTTTCATTATGAGCAAAGAAACTTCCTCTTATAGAGAAAAACAATCTATAAATGGATTTTAATGTTGGTGTAGAAATTGAGAATATGTCAGAGGTAATATCATTATAAATCATTGAGATGAATTTTCATTTATGCCCACATCAAGCATTGTTAAGGCAAACAAACAAAAGTATTGGGTGATCTACTGGGTCTAAGGGTCTACACAGATGAAGAAATGAATGCTCTTCTCCTTTGGAGAACATGATCAATCCATATTCAAGAAGAGCACCAAACAGGAAGCAGTACCTAAGGTAAATGCTAGAAAACAGGAAGTGAGCATCCCGTGAAGCACATGACAAGAGGGAATCATTTAAAGGGGATTGTTAGAGTTCCCTCCAGATGATAGACAAGTTAATATCTATAGAAAGAACAAGGGGGGAAAATCCTCAGCAAAAGAATGCCTGCAGATAAAGTGAGGGAAGAAGGTTTGGAGATGAAGTGAGATTTTTTTTTTCTTTTGAGAGAGGGTCCCATATATCCCAAGTTGGTCTTGAAATCTGTGTAGCTGAGTATGACCTTGAATTCTTGATCATTCTGTTTCTGCCTCCTGAGTGCTATAATTACAGGTGTATGCTACCTTGCCCAGCTTTACATAGAGTTAAGAATTGAGCTAAGGCTTTGTGTATGCTAGGCAAGCTCTCTACCAACTGAGCTTCACACCCAGTCTGAGAGCCTAGGTTTTGAAATAGTAGAAAATTATGATGCAGAATGTGAAACATGGGGAAATAAGCATTGTCAGTCTTTGCTCTTGACATATTTGTTATTAACAACTCAGGACACTGTGTTATCATTGAAGACTTAACCCAAGTGAGCGACCTAATGCGGTATTCAGATGAGGATTACTGAGACCTGTAGTGTCCTGATAAGTGTAGAGCTGGAGAAAGTCAATTGCTTCCCTGTGCCCTATGAATATTTGATACAAATCTGGAGGTAATATAGATCTTGCCTTGCTTTGTAGGCACCAACATCATAACTCCAGGGAGTCATATGGATCCTATCACAAAGATCTTGCCGGAAACCTAAATTTGTTTATGTAGAGGGAAGCTCCTGATGCGGAGAGATTTTTCTTAATCCTTCTAGCTGCGGGAAGAAAACCACAAATTGATTCCCTTATGGATCTTCCCTTAAGGAAAGATGTGGGCTAATCTACAAATAAATGGATTTATTGTTGACTTTGAGTCCCAGGTTAGGAAACTTGCCCTGGGACTGTTGACTACACATTCTGAATAACTTTCATGAAGTTTCATGAACTTTCCCCAGGTTCCATAGAGATCATGCCTTCAGCCCCACTAAACACCCCCAAATATCCTACAGAGATATGGATGACTTAACTATGCAAACAAAACCTATGGATGGCCCTGTGGGTTGTGGCATATTGCTGATCTGTGCTGCTTTCTATATTGGAGACAGTTGATTAGAACTCAGTGACATAGCAGGTGGGTTTGATGAACCAGGGGGAAACCATTGTCTAGGAAGTGCCTCCTATTCAGATAATTGGATCTAATGGGAGAAGATGCCTATAGATTACCCTAAGTGTGCACGTCCAAATATGGTACAGGCAATTTTAGCACTTTCAAAGGAAACCAGTTTATGAACAATGTTTGAAAGCTTAAAGGCCAGAATAAAAAGTATGTTTTATTTTCATCCTAAAATCACAAAGTCAAGCATTAAATCTGGGTTCTCAGCTAAAGAGTTATGGGAGAAGCCCAAGTGTTCTTTGAGACATGTGACTTACAAACCAGAAAAGAAATAATGATGCTAATTGAGAAAGCAATGGAGAAGGAAGGGCAGTATCTAATGAAGTACTCTGTAGCAAACCAACTTCACGAGATCCTTGTTTTCATTTTGAGGTTGCTGCCTTCCTTTAGGACAGGCAACTAGGGGTCTGAGATTCCGACTTTACCAGGCTCATCTTCCCAGGCTGCTTTTCTGCTTGTGTGTGTGTGTGTGTGTGTGTGTGTGTGTGTGTGTGTGTGCTTCCGAGGACAATGGCAGTTGCTTGCACTGAGGAAAGCCTTTGTGGTACCCACCCTGTGGGAAACACCTGGGCTGCACCAGCTGTGGGCACGCCATCCTTTGATGGATTTGTAGGCCATGTGGGGACATTGACAAATCAGCTCTGAAAATGACTTTTTAGTACAAGGTGACCAGTAGCTGATCTTTTGGAGATGCCTGTTTCTGGTCTTTATTAGATTTCTAAATCTGTCACACTCCATACAAAAGCTAAAAGAACCTGCATATGTCCTGAGAGTGGTGAGTATCTTGTGTCAATTTGGTTGGATCACAACACCCATAGATTTTTGCCATTCAGAATTATTCCATGAAGGTGATTTTATTTAGGCTGACATTTAAATAAGAGTGCTTGGTCTATTAAGTGGGGTGGGACTCACCCATTCATTCAAAAGCTTGTGAAACCAAAACTGACTTCTCCAGAGAGGAAGGAGTCCCGCTGGGAGACTGCCTTTGACCTTGACTGCTAACTCTTGCTGCACCTCCCTAGCATCAGACTGTGGATTCCCCAGGCTTCTATAATCATGGGAGTTAATTCCTTAGGGCAAACATGTCTCTGTCTCCCTGTCTCTGTCTCTCCATCATCTCTCCAGTTCCCTATTTCTCTTTGGTTCTGTTTCTTGGGAGAATGCTGAAAACTACATTCCTGAGAAGGGAATGTATCCTTAAACTACCACATTGCAAGTGGTCCAGGACATGGGTTCCAGGGCCAGGGAGGCCAAGTGTTGGGTCTACTGGCATTATTTCCATTCTGTAAATTTTGAATAACAGGTTTCCTTTCAGTCTTCATATCCTATTTTGTAAAATAGATTTTAAATTTAGGAAGTATGGAAGAGCTTTTCTTTCTTTCCCTATATACCTAGAAAATAGAAATACATGTTTCTCTCATCCCAGTATCAAGTGTTTACACCCTCATGAATCTGTCTCTTGAGTTTCAGGCTCTGCCCTTTTCTTTGCTGGTTTTGGATTTCAAAAGTTTAAAAAATGTCTTGTGAAATTACAAAGCTTGGAGAAGATAGAGACTCTCTCCTCATAGTTGCAAAACAAATCCCTTTTTGTTTGGGGCTTTGCTAGTCCTGTCCTGAATTATGGGTCACTCCTGAATCAATCACGTTGGTCAAGTATTCCAGATACTTCATTGTACTTCATTTTGGAAGCTGGGTAATATTAGATTCCAAAATCTGGAGCCTTTAGTTATCTTTGGTCAGCAAAAGCCAGACATTGGAAAAAGAAATAACAAGTAACAACAACAACAATAACAACACACACACACACACACACACACACACCTTGAACCTCTGAACCTTTGGTTCCAGTTTGCACAGTGAGATATTTTGCTTATTAAGTCATTCCCATGAATGAAATGTTTCCTGGGAAGCCTCCAAAACTCCTCTTTTTTTTTTTTTTTGGTTGTTCTAATTGAAATTTTTAATTAAGTTTAAATTAGACAACGTGACTATAAAATGGGAAAAATAAAATAGGACAAATAAAGGAAAACCTATAGAGGAAATTAAATTAGTGAATGCATATTGGGCAGGAGCATGTGGGCGAGCTGGGATTAAATGGCCCATCTTTGAGAGGGACCTTGGCTCCTTGTTGTAAGTAAATGACCTTCTCTCAGGCACTAAATGGTATCCTAATGGCCTAAAAGGCTTAATGCACCTCCTCAATTTATTCTTTGCTGATCAGAAGGTCTACTGAGTCTAATGCACTTCCCTATACACCCGGAGTAAATGAGTAGAAGATGAGAATGTAGAAAGAGTTATTAAACTTTAAACCAACATAGAAATTTAGATCATGAACTTTTCTGTTTCCACAGTGTGTTTTCTGACAGTCTTGATTTTAAAGAGTATGAAACACTCCCAGCTTATTGTCCAGAGGCCTTTCTAGAATATAAATGATTGGATAATGACCTACGCCACCCGTGCATGGTGGAAAGATCTTTACTCAGATATAATTTCAGAGGTCTCAGCTAAGGGAAGCTCATTATAGGTATTGGTGATTAGATTTTTGTGATATTTCATTTTGAACTGTCAGCGCTGCACATCACTGGGTGTCAGTGAGCAGCAAAAGCAAACATGCTCACATTCAGCAAGTAAGTCTTCTTCTTTCCTGGAGTTTTGTAGACTAGTTTCTGGGTGCTAAGTCAACCATTTTGAGTGTTAATTCAAAGAGAATGACTGTTCCACAATTGGCAAGGACAATTTTATCAGTTCATTTTTCTTTTCTTTTCTTTCTTTTTGTCAATCAGTCAGAATAATGTTTGGAAGTCATTGGAAGCATTTATTTCTCTTGATGCGTTCACTCAACTCTGGCAAGAGAAAAAAAAAAGGATTCTGTGTTGATTGCCATGAGCAAAAAATTCCCAAATGGTCCCTTACAGGGATCTGGTGTTATTGGGTTGATTTTAGAAATAAAAGGGAAGTTATTATTTACCTCCGAAATTTGAGAAAGTGGGCAAAATTTTAATTTTTCAATGAAAGTGATTCATTCACTCAGTGTCTATTATGTGGTAGATATGGTGATAGGATCAGGTAACAGTGAGGTAGGATAAAACTGGGAAATCTTTTTCCTTATAAAACTTCCTGAGTAGTGGGAGAGTTGTAATGTAAATCACAAATTTATAATTTCTAAGAGTGATAAGTGTTATGAAGCAATTGACTAAGGGTACTAGAGAAGAAGATAAAAGACATAAAATTTAGTGGAATCAAATGGGGGTATACACACGTTTATAGTTTCATGTACATCCATATTAAAATGCATGGAGGATTTTATCACTCAGTAATATTAACCATTTTCTCTTGAATTCTACGGCCAAGCCAATAAATGTCTTGGGGAATCAGGGTATTATTAAGTAAAAGAGATTGCCACTTGTGGGACTATATGAATTTTCAAACTGTTACTTAATAATCACAGGACTTGCTAAAATGGATAAAAAAGATCAAGATCATGTATGTTTTTTTTTAATGAAAGTGAATTCTTAAAACAACACAATCAAGAATGGAATTTGTTTTTCTGCATCTAGCTTAAGCTAATCAAATATCTTTGATCTAAAAGACAGGATTATTTTTTTTATATATTTAGGAACAACCAAGTCTGACTTCATGTGATTTTATACTTTTTTATACATTTCTACATTTCTGTTAACCTATCCATGTGTATAGTCATAACTGTTGCTATAATTCCATTTACTTCATAAGAATTTTTGAGCTTTCTGTTAGTCAATGCAGGCTGCCACTGTAGAAGGCCACAGAGGGTGTGGCTCAAAAAGAAGAAATCGCCTTTGCAAAGTCTAGAAGGTGGCCCCTTCTTGGCATAGTCTCTTCTCTGTTTATGCCTGAGATTTGCTATATCTCTCATTTTACAAAAACATCAGTCATATGGAGCTAGAGCCCAATCTTAAAATGTTAATTACCACAAAAATTGCACTGTCTCTTTAGGGTTCTGCACATGAAATTTAGAAGAAGCCACTTCAGTTCATGACAGGCTTCTACTGTGGTACAAACGCTAGATTTGACACTACAAATATCACTGTTGGGCAAGGTAGTCCCTGTCCCTTCTGTCATGGAGTTTCTGATCTAGTCAAAAAATATGTGACAAATAAATAATTACATTAATGTTTGATTGTTTGCTATGGTGAATATATTTTAGGGGGAGTAACTTGATTCCATGAAAATTCTGTGATGATTTGAATGAAAAATATTCCTTATAGCTCAAGTGTTTGAACCCTGGTGGTGCTGTTTGGGGGAAGCTATGGATCCTTTATGGTTATAGCCTTGCTGGAGGAAGTGCATCACTGGAAGCTTTGAGACTTTATAGCATTTCCTCACTTCCAGTTTCTTCTCCACTTCTTGCATGTGGGTGAAGATGTGTTCTCTCAGCTTTCTGCTGTGGCTGCCTGCCGCCATGTCTTTCTTACCATTATAGTCTCTTGTCTGGGGTCATAAACCCAAATAAACTTCCCTCTGTAAGCCGCCTGTGTTCATGCATTTCTCACAGCAGCAGGCAAGGAACCAATACAAAGTTCAACTGCAGCACCTATCTACAAGGCTTGTGTTTAGCATCAAAGTTCATAAAAAAAAAAGTCATGGAAACATTCTTTTATTTATTTGTTTGTTTGTTCATTCATTTAGTTATTTTGCATACTAACCACAGTTTCCCTTTCTTCCTCTCTGCCTGTTTTCTTCCCCCACTTCCCTTCTATCCACTTCCCTTCTACCCCCTCCTATCCACTCTTCCTCTACCTTCATTCAGAAGGGGTAAGGACTCCAATGGGAATAAACAAAGCATGGCATATCCAGTTGAGGCAGGACCAAGCTCCTCCCCCTTGCATGAAGGCTGGGCAAGGCATCCACCATAAGTAAGAGGTTCCAAAGAGCCAGCTCACATGGAACCTCCCAGGAACTCACAAGGATTACCCGAGCTAAGACTCACAGCAATAGTGAAGAGGGTACTTAAACTGGCCTTTCCTTGTAATCAGATTGGTGTCTACCCTTATTGTCACCACAGATCCTTCATCCAGTAACAGATGCAGAGATCCACAGCCAAACACTGAGCCAAGTTCCAGGGGGAGTCCAGTTGAAGAGAGGGAAGAGGGATTATATGAGCAAGGGGTGGGGGGAGTCATCAAGATTATGACAGGAAAACCCACAGAATCAGCTGACCTGAGCTTGTGGGAGCCCACAGACTCTGTGCCAACAGTTAGGGAGTAGATATGGGATGGAGCCAGTTCCCTGACAGAAGTATTATTAATTTGAAGTCTTAGAGCAGATCATAAACAGTTGAAAAAAGAAGGTAATAAGTAGGAAAAATAGAAATATAGGGTTCTGGTTTTTGTTTTCCCAAAGCACAGCATTGTTTGCATCTAACTATTGGAACTACATTGCCTCATATAAAAAGAAATGAGTGAACGGTTCCTTTTGTAGCCATTATTATGTCCAAATGAACAGATGTTGCAGTGCTATCTTCTAGTTATTCCAAGCCAATCATTCAATTACTAAAATGCAGTCTTTGCCATCCAAGACAATAGGAAACAAAGAAAAGAGCAATTGCTTAGGTATTTTAGACTGTTAGACAATCTGGATATTTCTTTTTTCCAAGGCATCCTCTCTACACTGCCAGGCTTCCCTCTGCACCTAAAGCAGAGATTGGCATTTTCCCTGCATTGAAAAACTTCAGTATCTTTGTTGGATATTAAGTTCATAACCACTCAGTGGCCTTGGACTTAGTCCACATTTGTAAGGAGTTTCTCGTTTCCAGCATTCATCCCCATTGCTTACCTGATCCAGACTTATGGGAAGATTTTCAGAGCCAGGACATGGAGCACTGGAGGGACATATTTGCTCCGTGCTGAGGATTCACAGAGAATATCACAGCTTCAGATCTTGCAGATCTAAGCAAGGCATTAATGGGATCCAAATCTTGGATGCATAGATTGAGATTGAGTACGGCTGAGCGATTGCATTGACAGGCCTCTTCATCTTGATTCCTCCTCTTGTATGGCTGATATGGACCCAAGCTTGGATTGCAGTTAAAAAAGAAAAACAACCAAGGAGTAGTCAACTGAAACCAAATATAAAGAACTAGAGGAAATAGAGAGACAGAAAGAAAGGGGGATGGTAAGAAAACCCTGGAGCAGTTCTGAAAGGAAATTCTCATGTTCGGATCCTCCTTCTGGTGTTCATCTGTATGGTATCAAATGCTTCACCTATAACCTATAACCATTTTCTTGTCCCTTTTCTGTTTCTTTATTGTTCCCCTGGGATCTGGAAAACATTTTCACTTATGTGGCACGACATCAAACATTAGCTAATTTAAGAAGTTCCAAATGATTTAAGAAAGACGGGAACAGAGAATTTTACAGTGTACCATATGCTCGCTAGCTTTATCATATACTAATACTAATATCACGTCAACTTTCCACTATTTTAGCCATAGAAATTAAATAGTGTAAATATAGATGACAACTTCTTGTCCCTGTCCCCCCCGCCTGCTTTTCTATAGATTCAGATATCTATGGACCCGTAAGCATTATATAATATTGTTTTATAGGTTTGTAAACTTTATGAGAATGACAAAATGCTACCGTTAGTCTTCTGAGTGGCTATATTTCCCTAGAGTTTATGCTTATATGTGTTTGTGTAAGAACCTCCTCCTATTCACTCATTTTTGATGTTTTAGAACATTATGTAATATACCTGAGGATATTTCTAGGTTTTTTTTTTTTTAAATTACTTTTGGGCCTTTAGTAGTGCTTATCTAGAAATGGAAATTCCAAAATATAAAACATCTGCTTCTGTGAAATACCAATATTTGACAAATAAAAAGTATGCAAACACACACACATACAAGTATACATATTTACATACATGTATGTGTGTAGAGTACAATGAAGGCATCATTTTGGAAGCTTGATAAATATATTTGCTGTGAATGGTTTACACAAACTAACATATCATCACGTTCATCATGCACCTTGTTTTGTAGGAAGAACAATGAAGATTCACTCTCGTGGCACATTTCATGTATACGACATACATAGTGTTACTAACTATAGTCACCAAGGAGCATATTAGATCCCTAGAAGTTGTTCATCTGCTTAGATGAACCATGTGTGCTTTGATGAGCATCTTCTCATTGGGGTTCCTCTTTATAAGAACCTGAGGAGGTTCAATTTATTTTTGTATAGTAAATACTACTTTAATAATAAAAAACTCTCTAATTTTACCTTTGCATGTACAAGTGTTTAGAGTTTATGTCTAGGGGAGTGTTTAAATCATCTGTGTAATGATATTTCATTTGTATTTTAATAAGTAAAGCTTGCCTGAAGTTCAGAGAGTAAAACAGCCACACTGATCAGCCATATAGACCAGGCAGTGGTGATACCTGCCTTTAATCCCAGTAGTCACACTAGTTTGCCATAGAAACCAGTGGTAGTGGGGCATGCTTTTAACCCCAGCCCTAGAGAGAATATAAGACAGGAAGAGATGGCCCTCAGTCCCAGTCTCATTCTGAGATTGCTGGAGGCAGGACTGTCATTTTTGAACTGAGGTCGAGGTAAGAGCCAGTGGCTGGCTGCTTTGCTTTTCTGACCTTAAGGTTAAACTCTGATTTCTGTCTTTGAGTTTTTATTAATCGTGCTACACAGCTGCATCATTATATCAGAATATCTGAGGTAATTAGTTCATCAGGAAAAAGTTTTATTCTACTTCACTAGTTTTAGAAGTTCTAGAACAAGATGGGAGGTGGGATGGGGACATAGCCTTGGGAATTTGACAAGGCTGGGTGTCATGGCAGGAGGATAAGATGGGAAAAAAAGCTGCCATATATTACATGCCAAAAAGAAAAGAGAGATGCGAGGTGAGAGTGAAGTTCCAAGTTTCCTCCGAGGGTCACCTCCAACAGCTAAGGGAGCTTCCACCAGGTCTCATTTCCCCAAAGCCCTTTTCCTTCCCATTAGTGTTGCTCTGTGGCCAAAGTCTTTCACGGGAGACTCTCGGGCACATAGTTTGGTCCAAACGATGGCAGAAAATGTACTAGATTCCTAGAATTGTGGAGACAAATTGCCACAAATGAGGTGACTTAAAACAGTAGGTCATTTCTTCTTTCAAAATTGTGGAAGGCAGAAACATGAAGTAGAGATACCCACCATTTCCTCCAAAGGCAATGGGAATTTTATTTCCTGTCTTCTCTTGCTTCTGATGTTGGTTGGTGGACAGCAATCAGTGACCCATTGTCACTTTACTCCCAGTCTCTGCCTTTTCCCTCACATGATCTTCTTTGTTTTTATGTCATGTTTTTCTCTTCTTTTTAGGATGCTGTCATTGTATTTGGGAAAACCATAGATATTTCAGAATGATACCATTTCAAAATCTTTAAAATAATTACTTCTATAAAGACCCTTTCCCCAGATGCAGTTAAATATTTACTGGGTCCAGGATATAAGCAATTTATGACCCACCATTCAAACCACCATACACAGTTTTCCATCCTCAACAACTTTGCCCTTTTGAGCCAGATATTCTTTGGTGGATACAGAAATCTGTGCACCATGGCTTATCTGTCATCTCTTCTATCATCATCCCACCATATGCCTGCAATATCTTCCAACCCTCACCAGCTATGAACCAGCAATGTTTTGTGTTTGGGCAGTGTTAGGAGCCCTTTGATAGGTAAACTGCCAACCTTCCCTTTGGTGAAAACTGCTGACCAAGGAGAAAGCTGATGGATTTTGGACAGTGAGCATATTCAACTTTCCTAGATAATGTTAGTTGTTGTTCAAAGCCATTGTATCAATTTAAACTCTTACCAACAGTTTGATAGTTCCTGGAGCTTTAGATCATCTCTGGGACTTGTGATTGGCACTGTAACTTGCCTTGCCCATTTGATGTTACGTCGTTTGCATTACTTACATATATGGTTGCCCTTTCTCTACCCATTTGTTATCCATCTTGGTTTCTTGATCCATGAGCTGCTTAATATTTTTGATGATTTAATTTTTGTGCTTTTTTTTCTGTTGCATTGGCATGGCTCATATATTCTCAAAGCAAACCTCTGTTCAGCTATATCTAATACAATGCTTCCTCCTCATCTTCAGCTTATTTTTTTCCATTCTGTTTATGCAATCCTTTGTTGTATATAACATATAAGTTATATGGCTACAAATTCATCCATTCTTTTTGATGACTTGTGCTCCTTGGGTCTTTTATTTTGAATGTAAAGAGACAATCATTACCCTTGAGTTTAAGACTGTAAAACTTATCATTTCCAAAAACTTTCAGGGCTGTGGGAGGTGTGGTGATGTATTAGAAGCACACAAAACTAAATGTGTAGACTGAAGTCCTTGCCTGCTCTAACCACTAATGTCTACTTGAGAAATAACCACTTTTTGTTTTCAAATGTTTGTCCTGAGCCTCTTCAGGATCTTAGTCTAAATAATATCATAAAAATAAATCTACTTCTGGCTGTGGTAGCTCTCATGACAGAACATGCTGAAGATTTGGAGGCCAGCCAATTAAAATTCTGGCATGGACTGGGGAGGGGCTTATCCCTAACTGAGGAATTACAGCAGTTGATGGCTACTGAGAGAGGGACAGTCACTTTTCTTTGGTAGTGTAGCCTCCAGTGGGTTGCCTATGTTAGATGAATAGCCACATACCCAAATGCAAATGGAAAGTACTAATAACGAATATTTTTAAGAGGCCATGAAGTTGGGAGGAAGACATGTTGAAGGACATAGTTTCACAAGGATAGTGGATATGATAAAACAACATTGAATATCTGTATGAAAATTTCAAAGATAAATTAAAAAGTACTGAAAAGAAAAGAAAAAGAAAATGTCCCTTTGAAATCCTTTCAACACTATGACTTCAGAAGTTCCCAAAATTGTATATGTGGCTATTTCTGAGACTCTCTCTTTCTTTCTCTCTCTCTCTCTCTCTCTCTCTCTCTCTCTCTCTCTCTCTCTCGACAAGGTTTCTCAGTTTATCCTTGGCAGTCCTGGAACTCACTCTGTAGAACAGGCAGGCCTATAACTCAGAGATCCACCTGACTCCGCTGTCCATATATATAACTATATATATAGTATATATAAATACACATATAATATATATACTTTATATATAAATACACATATAATATATATATACTTTATATATAAATACACATAAATTTCTTTGACTCTCAAACAACTCTGTCTTGAGAAGTCCAACGCCATACTTGGGTGTAGACTATTATTTTCCTAAACACTCATCTCTCTCTTATTGCCTGTGCTTAAATCTATGTTACAACTTCTTCTTAATTAACTTCAACTCTACTTAAAACAAAACAGAAAATAATCCCACAAATAATCAAATAAATCCCCAAACAATTATAATGAGAAGAATTACAATTCTTCTAAGGGATGCAGTTTAAAATTCAATATCACCTTAGCAATTTTTCTAGCTTATTGGTTATGATTATTTGATGTATTACAACAGAAAGCATATAGCTTGTGCAAATAATTTATAAAACATCTGTCTGAAGCATGTGAGTTCTCCTTTACTTTTAAATATCTTCATACAGAGGTTAGCAGTGTATCTAGTTGATCTTTTTGATGTGGGTATATGTCAAATATAGTATAGGTTTGCTTTTAGCATACATACACATTAATTGAGTTGTTTTCCATGTAATTCTTGTTATTTCCATTGTTGATTCATCCAGTGGCAGCTGTTTGTGCACTACTCTCAGGGGTTATATTCCTCTGCTCCTGGGACATTTCATTAAACTTATTTCAATGTAGTTGATGGTATGATTTTTCTTCCAAGTCAGGTCTTGGTGTGAGTGGTATCTTTAGCCAGTGTGGGGATTTCCCAGATCGAGCCATGGACTTATTTTAGGATTAAAATCTTTCTTGTCTGGCACATGATTCCGTTTAACACTTTACTTAACTACTAGAAGTTTCCATTTATCTTCATCATGGTGATTATAAGATTATTTGAGGGGCTGGAAAGATGGCTCAGTGGTTGAGAGTATGCACTCTCACAGAGGACCTGAGTTGGGTTTCTTGCACCCCTATCACATCAGGGGGCACACAACCACTTGTAATGCCAGATCCAGGGACCCAGTGACCTCTTCTGGCCTCTGGTGGCACTGAACTCACATGTACATGCACACATAGACATACACAGGTAGGCATCAATAAAAATTTAAAAAGATAATTTGAATCTACTAAAATAAGTATTAGTATTTAATTACCATTAAGTTTTAATCAATAAATGGGTGTGCTGTGCTTATAGTGGGGAGTTTATTTGCATAATCACAAGTATGAACAGAGACGTTCGACTTTTGATCATATGATAGTGGCATTTGCCAATTTCCCTCTAGTTAATTTGTAATTTGGCTTCATATCACATTAAATGGAGGTGACACATCTGGCCTACTTCATGACAGATGACCTTTCTGGAGATCATAGCCCCTAATAGATCATTTAACATGAACAGCTCTGACATGTGACTGAACTCTTTAAGCATCAAGAAAACTTGATGAACGTCAATGTCATATTTAAGCCTGCCATTGTTTTCAATGCATATCCTCAACTGCCATTGGTGGCTTTGAGAATTCCTGCCAATGAGGCTGAGGACAAAGTTAAGCTACATTCTGAAAGAGTAGTACAAACTGGTCTCAGGGAAAGAAAATATAATTTAAAAGAGAAATCAGGGTCTACCAGAACAACATTTTCCTTCCTTTTTGACTTCAAAATACAATTGTTAGATTGCATTATGACACCCAGAGATTCCAAATAGAAAACAAAACAACATGAGATAAAATGGCTTAGTAGTAGATGGAGCAAAGATACACTAGGCCAACCTTTATCGAATGAACAAACTGCAAGCTGATCGTTGCTTTTGATTACATTTAGCAGTAGAAGTTTTACCCCTTGAGGCATGGCACTTATTCATCTATGGAGTAAGCACCGACATTGTACCAGGCTAAACAGTGGCAATTCAAAGTTGAGGATCTGCACTGTGTCTTCTCCAGAGGTCATGTGCTCAAATGCTGCCAGGACTATGAATCAAATAACCTCACTACACTATTTTAAATCACAGCTATGAGAAGTGTTAGAAAAAACAAAACAGGCAAAGGGTGCCCTGTGGCTGGAGCAGTGTAAAGGCTCCCTGCTGAGATGGTGGTCAGGTTGTGAGCTCAGAGTGAGTACAAGGTTAATAAAATAAGGAAAAGAGAAAAGAAAGAAACCTTGTAGGCAGAAGACAGTGTGTGTTGTGGCCATGTGATGGGACAGAGGTATCCACAGAGAGTTTCTTTAGCTGGGGCAAGAACAGTAGGAGAAAGTTGGCTGTGAAGTTAGGGGGTCACACCAGGTTTTGTGACATCTTGTCACCCACAGTCAAATGTCTATTTTTTTTTAGTACCTAGAAGTATAGGACACTGTTGAAGAATTTGAACAGGAGGGTGACTTAAGAGTCCTAAAAACTTGTATTGTATATGTAAATAAAATACTGTATACGTAAAGAATAGAGGTTGGGAGGATCAGAGTGGGCACTGTTGAAGTAGTTAAGAGATGCTCCTAGCTGTTCTGATGAGGGGAAGCTTTTGGAGTTAGAGTAATGACATGGGGGTGGGTGGTAAGAAATGACTAAATTCATGAGACACTTAGGAAGTAATAGGACTTGGTTTTCTACTAAGAGAAGATAATTAGAAAATAAAAAGTACTGGGTACAGAGCAACAATTAATGAGAATAGAGGCCATTAATTTGAAAGTGAGTAAAAGGAGGTACATGGGCAGGTTTTAAAGGAAAAGAGAAGTAATTAAATAATGATTTCAAAAATAACAATAACAATAGAAAAAAATAGCCCCTGAAATATGACTATCCTAATTTCCAAAATCCTAGAATACTCTGTATGGAATGGAGAATCAAGGTAGAGAATAGAAGCAAAGCCACTAACTTGCTAATTATGAACTAGAATTTAATCAAACAAAACATGTATCCATACTAACATCCTCAAGTCATTCTACAGTACAGTAGCCTCAACACACACACACACACACACACACACACACACACACACACACATACAGTGTATACACAGATATACATATATAAGTGTAACTTAGAATTTTTTGTAATAACATATAGTTGAGTCTCAGCCAGTCACAGTGGCAGAAAATCAGATCAGTCAACCCACGTTCAAATAAACCAATGACAAGATAGGTTATCTCTGCATCTTAGCTATATTTTCTGTAGGTTACTTTCTTTCTCTGTCTATGAATTTTATCCATCCCAGTGGCAGTTCCAGAGTCTGAGTTTCCTGTTGTGAGGGGCTGCTTGATTTGTGAATTACTCTTTGTTCTTATTTAAACTGTTAAAATTTAATTTGTTTCAAGTTTTTCTTTGGACAGATTATCCTGGATTATCTTAGTGGGCACCGATAGACTCATGAAGGTTCTTATATGGGTAGTCAACATCAGCGTGGGAAATACTTGGTTATCACTGCTGACTTTTTAAGGTGGAAGGATGCCTCTAGCCAAGGAGGAGGATTTGTTGCATGGAGGACTGCTTGTTGGTTCCTGGCCACCTGGCTAGCTTAGACCTGAAATAATCACACAGAAACAGTATGAATTAAATCACTGCTTGGCCTATTAGCTCTAACTTCTTATCAATTAGCTCTTACATTTTAATTTAACCCATCTCCATTAATCTGTGTATTGCCACATAGCAGTGGCTTACCAGCAAAATTTCGGCATGTCTATCTCCACAGGTCCATGGCATATCTCTCTCCGCCTTCCTTCTCCCAGCATTCAGTTCAGTTTTCCACACCTACCTAAGTTCTGCCCTAATCAATAGGCCAAGGAAGTTTCTTTATTCATTAATCAATAGGAGCGACACATAGACAGAAGCACCTCCCACACCAGGGAGAGGACATTGTCAAACAGTGGTTCTCAATCTTCCTAATACTGCAACCCTTTAATACAGTTCCTTTTGTTGTGGTGACCCCCAACCATAACATCATTTCATTGCTACTTCATAACTGTAATTTTGCTACTGTTATGAATTGTAATGTGAATATCTGATAAGCAGGAGATCTGATATACAATTGGCATAGGGGTTGCAACCCACAGGATGAGAACCACTGCTTTAAAAGCTGACAAAGGAACAGACAATTTTTTTCTAGTTGTCTTATAGGAGCATAGTCCACTGAAATCTTGACTTTTGTCTAATGAGACTCATCTTGGAACTTTTATATAACTACACATCTTTAAGATGTAATCTGTGTCATTCTAAACCATCAAGTCTGTGATAATTAATAACAGCAAGAGAAAACTAACACAGTTGTCTTAAGGAAAATAGAGTGAGTGAGTGAGTGTGTGTGTGTTGGTTGTGGGGGGAGGAGGGTGGGTCTCCACCATGTAGTAATTTTGAAAGGGTGATAGAAATGCAAGTGACAGAGGCAAAAAGAACAGAGAAGCCAGGAGAACATAGGGTTCTGGACACAGGAGAGAAGTTTTCACAAACATGGTCAAACTAAGTGAAAAGTAGGTAGCTGGTGATCTTAGTGATAAGTGTTTTGTGGGCTAAAGTGTGTAGAGTTCATAGTAGGGCAGGATGTCTTGTAAGTAGGAGGTGAAGAATTTTGCGTATTAGAAGAAAAAGTCATAAACATGACTAATAGCAAACTAAGCTTCTCAAGAACCTTGGCCTGCTGGGCAGTTTGATCCTGATAGTTCTTTGTGAAGATGACTGTTCGATGATTCGTAGGATGCTTCTTAGCATCTCTGGCTTGTGCTCAATGGGTGTCACTAGCAGTTTCCTATCTCCAGACATTATCAATGCCCCTCAAGGGAAAAAGTAATTGGCTGAGGACAACTGTTTTGGATAGGAAACAGAATCCTCTGAATTTGATTGTGTCAAAGCATATCAAATTTATCCCCTCCTCCACATAAGCTTGAAAGACTGTCAAATGACTAGGATATTATTTAATCATATCCTTTAAAGCTCATGCCTGTGGATGTATGCAGTTCTGTGAGTGTCTTCCCTGACTTGATGCAAAGTGATTTTGCATAAATGACATTGAGCATGCTCTCATATATGAATTTAAAAGGTGAGCCGATGATGGACTCCAGGGCATATCCAAAACTTGTTCTAATTCCACCCATGCCATTTAATCTAGATCACTGACTGAACAATAATTGAACGGCATGGTTCCAAGAAATTGCCCCTTACCCTTGTGTCATCTGTCTATAAGAATTCTAATAGCGGGAGCTGAAACCTCAAAGCATGTGCCCATCAAATCATGTTGAAATACTGTACACTGTAGAAAATTGTGATGGAGTGTATGCATTATAACATGCCTGATGTGGCAGTTCAGAAGTTTAATGGGAAGTGCAGCCCAACCCTAGTTTCTGAGCTTTGAAGGGAAGGATTGCTTTTTTGATTGGGTGCATATGTTGGGTCTCAATGGCATGAAGACGCGATTTCTCTTATTGCCATTTTCCACCTCTCTTCTTTTTGAATTGGCTCTTTAGGTATGCCTACAATGCTGACTTCAGTGGAATCTGATTTATTTTATTACTTTAATAATGCACTGTGTAGTTTGGGGAAAAGGATATGGAGAAGGTCTTGTAAAGTAAATTAAAAGCAAATTTTCACACTTGATCACACATGTAAAAGTGAGAATAATTCAATGATGGGACAGATGCTTTATTAGAGGTCAGTGTGCTCATGGTAGTTATTAAAATTTTTTTTAGTATTTTAATAACAGTGGTTTCCTCCCAACCTAGTTTTTCTGTATTACGGATGCTGATTTAGAATTATAACTCAGAACTGGGGTCACCTCATTCTAGACACAGGACTATATTCAGCATAATAGATTTTAAGCCATCTCTGTCCAGCAAAGCAAGTAGAACTGTAGAGGAGAGTGGCCTTAAACTTTTGATTGAAATAGCAGAAAGTCACTAACAGTGAAAACAAAACCAAAGTCTACATTGGTAGACTGTTTCCAGTTTCATATCTATTTCTAGAGTTAAATGTTCAGATGAGCTTGGGGTTATCCCTATAAACCTTTTTTCCCCAATTAATCTGCACATCTGCATATCTCTGCTTGAGAAGAGCCCAGATTAATGGCTTTTGACTATGATGATGCAAAATTGATACATACTGAGTAGAAAACATACTTTGTATTTTGACATAAGATCTTTTCTTCCTGAGCTGGTAATAATATACAACACCACTTTTTCCCCACTACTAAGCAGTAGAGGTCAGCCATGTAATCTTGAGAGTACACAATGAATCTTCTGCTGTTTTATGTTACTAAGTGATAAGGTTCCTGAGGTTAGGGATGTTGAATGCATCCCAAGTTCACAATATTTCAGTATAGAATGGGCTGGTCAGGATGCAATTCCATTGTAAGAAGAGGACTTCTATGCATGTATGCATAGCATACTTTATCACATTGCTTCATTTAGTGCCTGTGGACTTTGACAAATGTCAGGCTCAATTACTTGCAGGATTTTGTAGTTTGTATAGACTATACCTTGAATATGTTGTTATGTTCTCTTAGCATTATGTTTTAGTTTTCATCAAGTATATCTTATTTAGCTCCTTTCCCATCCTTGGGCATTTGGGTTGTAAAGAATTTTGGACATTACAATCATTGTAATAATAGATACTCTTGGGTACAATGCTTGTAAATCTGTAATAGCATTGTTTGGGATTGTTTTAGTTCATACTTCTAACAAGGCAGTAGAGTTTTATAATTTTTTAAAAAAAATCATAAATAAACAGAGATAAACATGGGCATATATCTGTAATCCCAGCTCTTGAAAGTCTGAGACAGGAGGGTCATTGAGAGTCTGAAACCAGAATGGGCCACTTGTTAAGTTTGCAGGAACCTTGGGCTACATATTGAGTTTGAGGAAGCCTAGGCTACATAAAGGACTATCTCCCAGCCCAACCAAAGACTAATCCATAGATCTGGAAACAAGGTGCTGTGGGTCATGCCATAGTCCCAGTTACTCCAGCAGCTGGGAACATCTAGATGTTAGACATTGTTATCTATACGTTAGGTAACAATAGAGTAAGTTTGATATATTGCATGAGTTGGTTCTGTGATGGAGGTGGGTCTTGTATCTTATCTGTTGCTTTCATTGGTTAACTAATAAAGAAAACTGGTTGGCCTGATAGGACAGAAAATTAGGTAGGTGGAGTAAACAGAACAGAATGCTGGGAGAAAGAAGCTGAGTCAGGCAGTCCCATGATTCTCCCACTCCAGACAGACGCAGGTTAAGACCTTTCCTGGTAAGCCAGCCCATGGTGCTACACAGAATATTAGAAATGGGTTAGATCAATATGTAAGAGCTAGCCAATAAGAGGCTGGAACTAACTGGCCAAGCAGTGTTTAAAAGAATACAGTTTCCTTGTAATTATTTTGGGTATAAAGCTAGCTGTGCCGGCAGCCGGGTGCTGGGGACGCAGCCCACGGCTCCCTTCAACAGTTCTGAGGTTTGGAAAGTATCTCAACTTTTTTCTAATAGGCATTAATTTAGAATAGTTTGAAGGTTCATAGCAATATTATGAGGAGTTTATAAAGCATTTCCTACAGTCTCTCATGTATACTGTCCTCCATTATCAGCATCCCAGACTAGAGCAGAGAACAAGCCACAAGCCATTGACCTATAGTGACACCTTATAGACACCTAAAGTCCATACTTTCCAATAGGCTTCACACTTGGTGTTGTAAGTTGCAAGGGCTTAGAGAAAGGTGTTATGACAAGTATTTCTACTTCTTCACTAAACATTCCCCACGTTCCGCCTACTCACCCCTCCACTCAGGCAGTGGCAACTACTGATCTTTTCATCTTTTTCAGTATGTCATACTGTTAAAATCACACAGCACTCAGCACTTTCAGATCAGGTTCTCCCAATGAGTAACACATATTTAAGGGTCTGGCATGTTGTTTCATGACTCTGTAACTCATTTCATTTTCCTAATGTTTCATTTTCTGGATGTACCATGGTCTATCCTATCATCAAACCTACCTCAGTTACTTCCAAGCTTGAATGATTATAAATGAAAGTATCATACCATCAATTTGAGAGAGAAGGAGGGACATATGGGAGATATGGAGGTAGAAGATAGAAGGGAGAAATGATGTAGTGATATTCTTAAAAAATACAAGAAGTAATTAAAAAAAATAAAAGTGCCATAAAAATCTATGTACAAGCTTTTGGGTGAAATTATATATTTTCCAAAAACTCTCTTTACATGTGTCAAGGTGTGTAAATACTAGCTTGTATGATAAAAAGTATGTTTGGTTTTGTGAGAAACTGCTAAAGTACCTTTCAAAGTGTCTAGATAATTTTGTGTTTCTACTATCATCAAACAAGAACTTTAATTGCTCTTTGTGGTCTCGCTGTATATGTGCATGTGGTGTGTATGTGTGTAGGTGTGTGGCTGCATTTATGTATACATGTGTCTCTGTGTGTCATCTGTCTGGTGTATGCTTGCTTGTATTAATGTGGGCATATTGTGTCCAATTTTGCACACACATGTATATAACATATGTGAATGGAGACAAGGGGTTGATGTTGCCTGTATTCCTTGTTCCCTCTATACCTCTAGTATACAGAAAGTAGGTCTCTCACTGAAGTTCAATTCATAGATTTGACTCCTGAAACAGCTAGCCCTGAGGATCCCATCTTTACTTCCCAGACTGAGATTACAGGTGGTTCTCTACAATTGCCACTACTTGTTTTTTGTGGGTGCTAGGGAATCCAAACTCTGGTATTCATATTTGCATGACAAATGCTTTATCCATTGAGCCACCTCTCTAGCCTCCTCTCTGTAGTTTATTGTGTATTTATTGTCAGTGTTCTGGGTTTGACCCATTCTAGAAAATGTGTAGTAGCCTCATCCTGTTGTTTAGTTGAATTTCCCCAATGACCACAGTGTCTTCTCCTGTGTTCCTTTGGTGATCTTCATTGGTGCAGTATTTACTTAGGTCTTCAGCTCATTTCTAAATTTGGGAGTTTATCTTTTCATTTAACCTTCAGCGTTCTTTGTATTTTGAATGTATATAAGATACACCTCTGCAAATATTTTCTCAAAGTCTTTGGCTTATCTTACTCTCTTGAGTGTTTTAACTTTCACAATTAATTTGCTTATTTGGAAGCCTGTTAGAGACTGAGGGAGAAATGTCATGTGTAGATTTCAGTCTCACATGGAGTAGAAACATCAAGAGGTATGGTCTTACTTAAGTCCTTTGTTGTAGTTTTGGGTTATTTTAGTACTTTTTCTATGGTGACTTGAAGTTGTTTTCCTCCAACTGGAAAAAAATGCTATATGAAACCATCAATTTAGTCTTAGAATACTGAATTTGTGAGACCTGGGGTTATTTAATCCTTGGCAAAATGTGCTCAGCTTCTCATTTAAGAAAAATAATTAAAACAAACTGGAGGTGTTCACGGTGTATCTGCTGGATTTAGATGTTTCCCCATGGGAGAAAGTTATGCTTTAATGAAGAATTAGTTTAAGCTGGGTGGATTAAGTTGATAAAATTCATCTCCATAGTAATTTAGCAAGGGGGGAAAATTAAGATGTTGGCCACAGTTGCTTTTAATTTGGGCTGAGCTAAAGATTTGTGTGAAAACCTCAGGGAGAGAGCATTCAATTCCAGTTGATGACTTAGCCTTTAAATGCTGAATTTGCACACAGTGGGGCCTCTATTGAGCAAATGCTTTCCCTAGCAGTTACATTTTAGCGTAAGTAACTGACCTCATACATCCTTTCAAGTGTTCAGGGATTTCTTATTTTCTTTCCCAAGTTGGCTTTACTGCCCCTCATAGTTTCTTAAAACCAGTCTGGGATATGTGGTCAATATAGCTTTGCCTAATACGATTCCTTGCCTAAAGAGTTTCACAGGTATAAAGAATAAACATGAATATGTGGAACTTTTTATGATCTCAAAGACAGTCTATATTTAATGATAAATTTGAGAGCAAAGAATTTTATTATTATAATTATTTTGCTTCAAGTTGATGTCTGTACAACGTCGTTCTGAAAATCATGACAACTAATTTTGTGTGCTAACTAGGTCATGGGCTGCCCAGATATTTGGCTAAGCATGGTTTCTAGGTAAGATGAGCATTTCTTTCATTGGCTGGAGTGAAGCTGATTGCCCTTCCTGGAATGAATAAGCCTCAGCAAATTCACTGAGATTCAGACTAGAAGAAGGTAGTAATGGATGAAGGTTTAATTTGCTTCTTTGCCTCAGGGTTGAGTTAGGACCTGTGGTGCTCCTGACTCTTAGGCCTTCAGATTTGAGCTAGAACTTTCTGTCAGCTTTCCTGGTTCTCAAGCCTTCAGTCTCACAAAAACAAACAAAAAACAAAACAAAAAACTATCACCACCCACTTTCCTAAAACTTTATTTTGCAAAGGACAGGTCATGTGACTGTCTAGCCTCCACAAACATGGGAGTCAATTGCTTGTGATCAATCTCAGATGAATATGTGCAACCAAATTGCTTTACCTTAAAATATGGTTTATTTTAAAAGAGACATTTTGTAAAAAATAAAGAATCCTGACCTCTGCATGGTCTCAAGTTGCTGGTAAGAACTGGAACTGCTTCTCATCTTCCCAACTACAAAATTGCATCTGAAGATTGAAAACTGAGCAATGAAAGATCACTGGGCTTGCATACAGCTTCACATGCCAGGACAATTTATTTTAACATGCATAAGTCTAAATTCTCAGTAATATCCATGTCAGGAAAGAACCATAAGAAGCATCAATATCCCCATTGAGGGTTTTCAATAGTTCTTAATGATCTCATGCATCTGCTACTCAGACATGAAGGCAGCTTAATTAATGTCTATCGAGAATAAGCAAATTTTGCTTAAAAAGAAAACACACACACACATTATAAATAAGCTTGAAGATCAAATCTTGGCCAGCAAAATTACACACTTGACTTTGGTGGAGCCACTCCTATTTCTTTAGTTGTAATGTATCCATCCATGTTAAGGAACCTCATTACCCGGATCTTGGTAAGGATGTACTGAACTAATCAAGGGGAAGCACTCAGAAGAATACAAGACATGCAACCATGTTCCTATACACTTGAAAACATAGAGCTGGCCTCAGTCACGTATGCCTGTATCACAACTCTTGGGTACTGATGCCAAAACACTGTAAATCTGAAGTCAGCCTGGATTACAAAATTAGACATCTCAAAACAAAGATTCGAAAATCTAGCCAGGTGGTGATGGCACATGCCTTTCATCCTAGCACTCAGGAGGCAAAGACAGGTGGATCTCTACGAGTTCTACGCTAGCTTCTATAGAACAAGTGCCAGAACAGCCAATACTACACAGAGAAACCCTGTTAAGAGAGAGAGAGAGAGAGAGAGAGAGAGAGNAATTTAGTAAATACTATAGATACTGATGAACACAAATTCTCTGAATTTCATGACCAGAGCATTCTGTTTCTTCAGTGACATTTGTATGTTAGAAACATGGCATTGAGAGTAAAAGTACTTTAGGGGACAGCTGTGATCCATTGATCAACATTATCTCCTACGTACCCATAACTGGGATTCCTCAGTAGTTAGAGTTAGAAGCACTTGGGCAGATCATCAGGCATTGTATGATTCACGACAGCCTGCTAACAGTGAGAGTTGAGCTAGGTGGGTCCTTCAGCAGGCTTAGTCTTTCTCAAACCATGTGGAGTTGCATGAGGTTCACGAAGTAATCCTAGATGAGCCCTGGATGTAGAGCTGAGCTCAGAGCTGCACATAGAGGCACTGAGAAATCTATCAGTGGGGCTTAATATCATCAGAGGCTTTTTGAAGTGACTAGAAATTTACAACCAAGTCCTAGGCAATGGCTCAGTGTTCTGTGTCTGAGAATTATCACAATAGCAGGTGGCTAGGACTACAGACACCACTGATCTCACTTCTCATTCTATGGAAAAGGACATTGAAAGCTAGAGTGGTAAATGACTTGTCCAGGGTCATCAGTGTAGAGGAAAGGGGAATACGGAAGTCTAGGTCTTCCAACTCCATATCTACATTTATAAGACACATCTTGAAAGGGAAAGAGGGAAGCCATGTGAAAAACAGGACCAGAGGAGAGCAGCCACGAGACTGATGCTTCTCTCCAAGAAAATGAACTAAAATTTCAACCACACATTACAATAGTGGTCCCTGACTCTTTTCAAGTGTTTAGTAGGTGACTAGCATTTCATGTGTGCATCTCACTTAAACCCTATGACAGCATCGTGAGTTGAGTGATATTGTCAGCTCTGTTCTTCAGATGGGGGAACTGAAGTGTGGCATTCAGCCAGTTTAATAGGATCAGGCAGACAACACATGATAAACCCAGGCATTGGTAGATTGTACTTAAGATGGTCTTGAGGCCATTCATGATGTTAAAGAAAGCCTTTCTTAACTTCTCCATTCAGCATGCTTATGGCTAAGCTGAGGAGACTATTCTCAAATGATGCCTAGAGCCCTGCATAGTCTCTTTACTTCCTTTTCTTTGTGTCTATATACTTTGCCATAAGGTTTTTGTAACCACTTGCATCCAAAGTTTGAGAAAAAAATATTGCAAGGTTTTCTATTTCTGGTAAATTAAGGGTTGACAATGAGGTACCGAATGTTAAGCAGTCAATCGTGTAACTCCAGCTTATCCTGCAGCCATCAAATGCCTCCAGGACTGCCTCTTCGGGTCTCCTTCCACTCCGTAATTTTTGTTTTGATGGATGCTGATAATACCTTGTTCCTGCATAAGTGTCTCAGTGCATCTATGTTTTCTAGATTAAATGACTTTTTAACAAGGCTTATGGGGCGATTCATTGTCATTAAAATAATGAATGGATTGAAAACAGCCTTCTGTCTCTTTGGAATCCACTGCCATTAGTGGACTATAATCCAGCTGGTGACAATGACAAGGAGCCAGGAGGCTCTCAAGAAGAGGGAGGAAGGCAAAAATTTCTGTGATTTGTTGGTGAGGATAAAGCATCCTAGGGGTTTCAGAAAATGGATTTAAACCCACGTCTATGTGGTCTAAGTATTTAGAACAGAGTCCTACAAATGTGAAGTGGGAGATGGAATATCCCCACCCCTCATTCTAATCTTTTCCAATTGTCTTACTACTCACTGAGCTTAAAAAGTAATAGATATTTGCAAGCTTGTTCCTTGAAGAGTCTAAAGAAGTTGAGGGCTAATAGGACTTTTGGCATTAGAAAGAATGTTACAAGTTAAATAATGGGAAATGCCCATTAAATTGGGTAATGCCAATCTGATTTCAGGTCTACAGTGGTATCTAGAAAGTACAAACTGAAATCTTCAGTCTGGGAGGAGAACCTACCTCACACATTCTCAACAATGGAAGAAAAATCATCCATTAATGAACCCCCAATTCTAATTCCTGACCCTTGACTCTACTTAAAAGAAAATGCCCTTTTGGGGATGAGGATGATTTGACCCTGAGAAAAAATGACATCTATTTCAACAAAATGCCAGCTGGACCTTTTAAAATGAAAGATTACAATAAAGGTGTTGCATTTACATCAATTAGGGAGTTATCTGATGATAAAACAGACACTATGGGAAAGGATTCAGCCCTCACCATGGCAGGGCCTGAGGAGGACATTATGGCTAGTCAACTGCCTATTACATGAGTTGACTGAACCTTTCAGAGTGAGAAAAAAAGAAGGGTCCAAACAGAACTTTCCAACCTGGGGAATCTCAAAGCAGCTTCTTATTCCCATGTTCCCATGGCCAGTTGTGTGACCTAGGCATGCCCCTTTCTTATTTAGTGATTGTACAGCTGGGTTGGATTTTTAAAATCCCCCTTTCATCTTCTATCGCATATTTTTAGACTTGCTTCCAGAAGTGTCTGCTGGCGGAAAGAGGAACAATAATACATCCTCTCTGCTGTATAATTTCCAGACAATAAAATCTTTTCCAGTCACTCAAGTTAAAGTTCATGTTCCTCTCTCTCTTTCTTCCCCCAACTCTCTCACGTTTGGAACAGACAGTGTCTACTTGACCTAGAATGTTGCAATGTTCTGAATGGGGTCATTGTTTCCTTAAAGGACATTATGTTGTTTTGTTTTGCATCTTGAATGGTCAGAGTAATAGTGGCATTTAACTGGGATGTCCTACCATGCTAGAGTGTGAATGCTTTGTGATCTGCCCAAACCTATCTGTTGAAAGTCTAACACCCAGAGTGATGGTGCCAGGAGGTGGGACATTTGGTAAGTTATTGTATCATGAAGACAAAGCCCTTTAGAATGGGAATAGTGTACTCATGAAGCAAGCAGACCTTGGAGAGTTTCATTACCTCCCTGCCATGAAGTGGGTGTCTGTGATTGAGGGACCAAGCCTTATCCAGTGAAATTGGTGCTTCCATCTTGGATTTCTAGTCTATGCAATTGCAAGAATGGTATTTCAGTTGTTGGAAGTCATTCAGTGTATAATATTGTTGAGTCAGTTTAAATGGACACATGAAGCCACCACCACCATTAATAGTACCCAAAGTAAGAGTTACTATTTCTGTTCACTATGTTTAAAATTCATTAAATTAGGAGCAGATTGTTTTAGAATATTTTTCTAAGTAATTTTGATTTATCTCATGTTATCCTATCCTATTGCTTATTTCTCTGATTGAAACGTAGAGTTTAGGTTCTATTATTTTGCCAGCTATATTAAAATTGAAGCTGTTTCTTAAAAATGTGGCGCTCCTTTTGTTGATTTTTTTCTATTGCTGTATTTGTGCTTCTGCCGTTTTGCTCTTTTGGTTTTCTATTGGTCTCATGGAGCCCATGCTGGTCTCAAACAGATCCTCTTGGCTCCATCTTCCAAGTTCTATGATTTGGAGCACGCTATCACATGACACCCAGTGGTCATATCACTTTATTAATAAAGAACAAAGTCTTCAAGTTGTGTCCTTTTAGTCCACTAGCTTTAGTCTCAACTCATCTGTCAGATTTAATTTTCCAGTGTGGTATCTAATAGCCTCTGTCCAAATAAGCCGCTTAAATGGCCCTTCTACCATGTTTACCACTCATCTGCATCTTGCTCAAAAGTTCTCCTACCTTGGATCCATCTTTCAGTCCAGTGCTCATCCATCATCCCATGCTTTGACTAAAATCCTTGTATTCATAAAGATTTCCCAAACAGCAATGATAAATTTCCCTTATTTGAAAAATTTGTATCAAGCATGATTTGCAACTAGCATTTCCTAAGGTGATTTAATGAACACAAGTTTGGAAGACAGGGTTCAATGGCCAAAATGATCTGGAAAATCTACTTGTAAAAAATTATTTTATTTGTGAATATGTGTGAGTTCCTGTATATATGTATGTGTATATATATATATATATATATATATATGTGTGTGTGTGTGTGTGTGTGTGTGTGTGCCTGGTGTCCAAGGGGGCCAGAAAAGGGATTGGATACCCTGAAACTGGAGTTACGGGAGGTTGTGAGCCATCATGTATGTGCTGGGAGATGAACCTGGGTCTTCTGGAAGAACAGCAAATCCTCTGCCAAGCCATGTCTCCAGCCACCAAATCTTCAAGTAAAATTCTTCAAGACAGAGGCCTAGCATAATAAATAAATCTTTTTACCCTCAGTATGAGCATCATGCTTATCACAGTAGATACTAAATGAAGACAGAATAAATCAATTGTTGTTGAAATATGTAGTGTTTCACTGTTCATTTTGTTACATTAGTTTCTTGTAATTTGGTATTCAAAATTTTATCAGAGTTTTTAGAAAAATCCTCAAGAATAACACTCATTTCTTATATACTGTTTGTATTTTATTCCATAGCATTTGGTGCAGGACTTGTTACCTTTTTGATGATAAACAAAATTTTGCTTATCTCTATAATTTGATTGCTGAAGCTCTCTGGGAGCTTACAGTAGATGTTATTTTGACAGTTGGAACATGGCAAGGCATCATGGCTTAATGTTTCATTGTCCAAAATTTTCTCTGTAACAGCAATGTCAGTATTGCTTCTGGCTAAATAGTCCTGAATTGTTGGAATTTTCATTGTATTCCTCTGTATCAGTTAATTTTGAGAATGTGTGATTAATGCAAGAAAAACAGTGCAGTGAGCAGGCTCCTTAAACTAGTATTGCACTTGGTGGATTTTTAATTCTAACATGTTTTATTAAAATTTCTGAGACAGAGCAATCAGTAAATAGGAACAATACTCATTCATTTGATCAGTTACTGAGATACATTGATCCAACTAGGCTCCTTAGGCAGGACGTTTTTCTTACATCTCCTTTTCGTGGCTGCCATTCTGTAAGCCTGTACCCGCCCCCACACCACACCAGAAACAGATGTTTTCTGTGAAATCTCAAATACTTGGAGACACTCTCCTTATAATCATGTCCTTCTACATATGGGCCATAGATCTAGACTATGGTGCTTTGTTTGAATGTTTCAATTTGTTTTTATGCTTTGTGATTTATCATTTGTTAATTTTATTTACAGCAATATGTGCTAATACTGGTTTAGATAAATGAGTTTCCAAAAATTACAATTATTTTGACCTAACACTATAGAATGTTGTTTGTTAATTATTCTAATAACTTTAAAACCAATAAATCAGTTTCAGTAAATTCATAGAAGATTTTTATGGATTATGAAATGACCAGGGTGGCATTTGTGGCTATCAAAGATGAAGAACTCGCATGTCTAAGATTAACTAGGCATATTCTACAGCTTGTTGTCTTTCTAGATTAGAAATCAGGGATGTGATTTTAGCATAATGGGCTGGGCATCACCTAGTATCATTATTTGTAAAGCCTCTTGGGTGCACACCCTCTTTTCTTTTTGCCATAATGTATACAATTCTTTTGAGGGCCTCAGCTGCTGTGATCTCAATTTCTGCCCTATGGGAGGATTAAAGATGGTGAATTTTGAGCTACAGAGATGGTTTAGTGGTGAAGAGTACTCACTGCCCTTTTAGAGGACTGGAGTTTTGCTCCCAACACTCACATCAAACTCCAAGGAACGTGATGCTTCCACGGGCACTTACCGCATGCTCATACACACATACACATAAATAAAAACAAAATCAATCTTTTAAAAATGGCATAACATTCTCCCCCATTATTCATCAAAAGATTCCTTTTTCTACCATGGTATTCTTCTAATTTACATATCTGGCACCTCTACAAATGGCGCATTTTGACTTTTAGACCAAATGTTTGAGCGTTTTGTAGTACACTAGTGACAATATAAGAAAAATCATGTAACAGCTTTCTAAGGCTTCAAGGCATATGCTCATGTGTCAGGGAAGTTCATGGATAAGTTAACAATAATATTTTTTATCAGTACATACATACATATATGTATAAAATAAATATAATATTAATTGGCACTACTTATCATGGAGGAACGTCTGAGGTTCCACTTCCTTGTAGCTTGAGGTTTAAATTCCTTAATGATGCTCATGGTGTGTGTTTTTGTGTGTGTGTGTGTGCGTATGTGTGTATGTGTGAAAGAGAGAGAATATAAATATAAAATATAAATATCCAATAGGGCATGTTTGTCTCAAAACATAATAACACTCTGGACATGTTTGTTTCTTTGTAAAAAGAAGACTAGATTCTTTGGAATTTCCTGGACTCTGATGAGCTAGTAATGAATAAAAGTAGAGGGATGGACAACAGTTATAGTCACAGAGGTGGTGGTTAAGTTTTTGACTGCTGAGTTTTTCATAAGATGAGCAAGCATGAAGCTTCACCTTCAGTTTTCCAATTCCCCTCTGAAGACCCCTTTAGTTGTTGCCTTCTAATAGTGTCCTTCTGGTGTGTGCCGTGTTCAACATAACCTTCATCCTCATTTTCAGTAGTTAACCGTCTTTCTCATTAAACTAAAACATCATTATGAAGCCAGGGACCATATCCTACCACCTCAAGAGCTCTTGGTCCAGACATGGATCTATCAAGTATAACTGTTTCCTGAGTTAATTTTTTTATGTTCAGTAGGGAGATTCTTATTCCTGTCATCTTACTGACAAATGAACTTTGTCAATGCAGGAAAAGGTTGAATTGTTCCAACCATGGAGATATACATAGAAAACAGGTTACAGGTCTGTAGCTGGAGACTGCTCCTTTGTTCTCAGCTGTCCAAGACCTGAATAATCACATAGAAACTATACTAATTATAACACTGCTTGGCCTACTAGCTCAGGATTCTCATTAACTAACTCTTACATCTTAAATTAACCCATTCTATTAATCTGTGTATCACCACAAAGGTGTGACTTACCCGTAAAAGTTCTGGGGCATCTGTCTCCTTCAGCAGTTATATGGCATCTCTCTGACTCCTCCTACTTTCTCTGTTCAGATTTCCTGCCTGGATTTATTCTACTAAGCCACTGGCCAAAACAGCTTCTTTAATAGGCAATGATAATAAAACATATTCACAGCATATAGAGGGGAATCCCACATCACAGATCTAGACTATAAATGATTCTGCCAGTATTACTACAAGTACTTGGGCTGGATTGATTTAAATGTCCAGTTTAAGTGAATCTTATCCAAACTACATACTCTCTATATTCTTTGTTGCCTTGTATCATAGACTCTAACAAACCAAACTATATATACTTAAATATAGTTAAGACATAACAAGGATTCTAGAATTTGTAGGAATTTAACCACTCATACTAGCACCAAGGAAGAGAACTATTGCTTCTTCATGCCCAACGGTACATATTGACATCAAATATGAGATGTTGATCTGGGCAGTCTGTCAATCTACATACACTTCTTTGTGGTTATTGTTGTGACACTGGGTCTCATGTAGCTCAGGTTGGCCTCCAACTCACTCTGTAGCTGAGGATGCCATTTAATTCTGGATTCTTTTGCTACACGTCCTAAGTGTTGGGATTTCAAGTATACAGTCAGCATACCTGACAATTGATGTATTTATGATAGGTTTTTATTATCTTAAGCTCCAGACAGAAGTGGTTGGAAGTGACAACCCCACCCACTTTTATTTCTTTGTGTTTCCAGGCACTTAGAACCTCTACACACAGACCCCCGATTACATAGCTTTCTGGTAGTGTCAGAGCATCTAGCCTTTATCCTTCCCCCATCAGATTAGAAGATCCTTGTGGACCAGGAGCACATCTCATTCATCATTGCATCCACACCTCAAGGCACTATCTGAGCTCAGTATATCACATTGAACACAGCTGATGTGGCGTTGGCAGAACATTTGAGCCTGGAAACTTCACTATTTGGACAGCATCTCCCTCTCTTGCTCAGTTCTAAGGAGTAGACACTGTTGTCAAATGTTATTTCCCCACTGTGACGCGGCATACCTCTTCCAGATAGGAGTATCTCATTCATGGCATCACAGTTCTCTGTGATTTCGTGATGTGTTTCCAGATGGCAACTGGCACAGAAGCATTACTCTCATGCCTTTAAATGTAGTGGAGAGGCATCCTTTCTTTAAGGTGTCCTGACTTTATCAAATCACCAAAATCAGCAAGGTAGTTCCTAGCTGTTTTACTACCAGGCACCCCACATTAGGTTCAAGTCATTTAAAAATAGCTTTGGAAAGATTGAAATATAAACCATACTCATTGATCAGGTGTGACATATGTGTAAACTCACAGACTCATCACTGTAATCAAGTTAGTGAACAAGCCAGCCAGTCCCCAAAGCTTCCTTGTTTTTTGTTATGACAGTTCCCGCCTGTGCTCCATGCTCCCCCATCACCAGGCATCTATTCATCTGTCTTCTGTCACAATAAATTGTTTTTACATTTTCTTGAGTTGTATAGAAATAGTGTTGGGAAAGATTTATTCCTCTTTGTCTGGCTTTTATTATTCAGTACAATTTATTTTGACATCTTTATCATCTTAGGATCAGTAAGTTAATCCATTCTTATTGCCAAGTGCTCTTTTATTGTATAGATATACCACAATTTGCTGATCTCGATGGATATTTGATTAGATTCTAGCTTGTGGCTATACTGTATAAAGCAACTATAAATGTGTGGATTAAGGTCTTTAATTTGTGTTGTATAAATTCTCGGGAATAGAATGCCTCATCTATGTAGTAGGTATTATATTCTCTAAAAATAAAACTCTAGCTCACATGATCTCAGAATGTGATCACTTGGAAGTAGGGTATTTACAGACATAATCAAGTTAAAGCAAGGTCATTAGAAAGGACTCTAAGCCTTTATGAGTAGAATTATGTACAAGTTATTTAAAAAGCAGTTTTGGAGAGATATAATTGAAATGTAATCTCTACACATTGATTACTTTTGACCTATGTACAAACCCATGAACTTACCATTACAGTTGATAGAGAACAGACCAGTTAGGCCCTAAAGGTTCCTGGCTCCCCTCTACAAAAGTTATTTCTGTTCTCCTGAAGCATTCCCTATTACCAGGCACTATTCATCTGCTTAGTAATGTCTGCATTAATGCTACTAAAAGGTGATCAAGGCACAGACATGCACACGGAAGGACGTTATGTGATGATAAAGTTAGACATGGAGACTTTACATCTACCACCAAAGAAAGACAATACCACCAAAGAAAGATTTTCCTGTCATCTTGCAGAATACAGGACAGTGGTACAGATCACACTCATTCTCATTGTCCATGAAAGGGACCCACCTGGACTTCTGTCCCCTGCATGGAGATAATACACTTCTAAGTTCCCCAGTCTGTGGACTAATCATCATTTTAGCCACTGGAATGACATCATAGTTTTAATTTCCATTTCTCTGAAAATTGGTGACACCTTTCCATGTGCTTATTTGGAATTCCTATAACCTCCTCGACGAAGTAGTATCTATCCATATTGTCTATCCATTTTTTGCTTTCTTCTTATGACCCTTGAGACTTACTTTTTTCTACATATAAGACCCTCATCAGATTTTTTTGAGGTTGAATATTTATTCAGGGAGTTGTGGAGGAAGAAGGGTGAAGAGGGGGACAGAGAGAGGGGAGAGAGAGAGAAAAGAGGAGATAGAGACAGAGAAGGGGGGAAGCAGAGAAGTGGGGAGAGAGGCAGAAGCGAAGCTGCCTCTCCAAGAGGAAGATGGGTAAGAGCCCTTCATCAGATTTGTGATCTGAAAAATAACTTCTCTTACTCAGTTCTCTGTCATTTTCATAGTAGTTAGCTCTGAAAAACTGTGTTCTATATGATTCCCAGAATCTGTCAATTTTGTATTATATTTACATATAAAGTTCATTCTGAGTTAATTTTTGCATGTGGTATGAGGTTTGAATTGAATTGAATTGACACCCTGTTATTGGCCTATTGATATCAAATAGTTAAAATGTCATTTGAAGAAATGCCATTTCCCCAACTGAACTGCCTTTGAATTGTTCTCAGAAGTCGACTGACCATTTATGTTTGAGGATTTGTAGGCTTTACTATTATGTCTCACTGGCTTGTTTATTCAATGCAATTGCTTTGCTGTCTTGATCATTACAGTCCAGTGGTGATTTGAGTTCCCAGGGTGCATATTTGATAACATCTGGTAAGTTTTTTTTTTTTTTTGGATGTGACAACTAGGGGCTTACAAAGCTAATAGGTGGAGTTAGGGGATGCAGACTAACATCCTATAGTGCTCAGGCCAGTTTTCATAAGATAAAGAATCACTCATCCCCAAATGTCAGTAGGGCTGAAGTTGAAAAATTACTTGCAACTTTATATGCTTCTGGAAACTTGGTGGTTTAAGACGTCCAAATTTGTTCTTATTTTTCTAAGTTTGTTTGGATTCTGAAATTTTATATTTCCTCAGTGTTCACAGTCACACTGTCGGTTCCTCCAAACATCTTAAGAGATTTTCTTTGCACTAGGTATATCTTTGTATGAGCCTAAGAATTAATATCCTGGTAATATACAAACAATGAGCAGATATCCATATAATCAGGTTTTCTTAATTTCTCATAGAAACAAAGGCTTTGTAGCTTTTCAGTTTACAGGCCTCCTACATCTTCATCCCATGGATCCCTAAGCAGTCTTGGATCTATTCTGCGGTTGAAAACCACACTCTTTTTTAAGGAGTAGCATTTTCAAGAATATACATCCTTTCCTATGCCCTTAGAGAGTTACTTGTTATAGTACCTATTCTGTGGGTTTTGTGATCATTGCCCCCAATGTTTGTGGAACTTTGGTGATAGAGATCCAAGTGCCTTTAGTCTGAGGACACTGATATCTCACCAAATCAATGAAATGTCTGTAGACCTGGATATAAAGCTATGGTGGCATTTATATTTGTTTCCCCCCATGGACCTCCAGATTTCTAGCAAATACAAGCTTCACTTCTCCCATACTGAAGAATATGGAGCCATGCCCCTCTGGGTTTTGTCTTTATGGAAAGACACCTGCAATGAGAAAATATTGTGTTCTCAGCTCATTTGGAAGATTCCTGGGAAATGCTCTGGTTAGAGAGTGCCAAAGATTTGACGCTGAGTAAAACCGTGTGGATATGGCAGCGTTGAATTTATAAGGATTATAGTCCATTGTTCTGATCCCTTGCTAGAACAAGGTGGTGAGAGCCATTGCAGTCAGCATCAGAACCTCCAGAGTAACCTCAATCAGAAGCCCAGCCATAGCTTGTAATGTTTTCCTGACAGTGGTGTCATACATTAGCCGGTGTTCACTTTGACAGCCTTACTGTATGGGATAGGAGTGTCATAGTCCCTCATGTGCATAGAAGGGGGTCTGTTTGGAACCCTTTCTTCATTTCTATCTCTCTCCTTTCCATTTTGTCTATATATATA
>NW_026067982.1:4372474-4469906 GCF_014885135.2 Alexandromys fortis | reverse complement strand
GTTTTACATCCTTGGCTTTCAGACTGGCATCTATATATGAGTCCGGGAGGATGACATCCTAAGGAAAAATGATGTATTACAGGAAGTGGTCAGCTGTTATTAAGTGAGACACAGGACAGGGCTGGAGTTTGGCTTATGTTGACAGCTAATCCTGAAGAATCTTTTTTGCTTCCCCTAAGTCTTAGGTTTCCCTTCTTCCATTTGGGAAACGAATAAGGAAATGCAGGCATATTTAATATTTATTATTTATGTATCTATATTGCAAAATATATTGTAAATTGTATCTTAAGAGGTTCCAGTTCTCTACTCTCCTTTTTGCCCTCTCTCATACTGGAAGGAGTTAAATTTGGGCCACAAAGCTCTCTGGAGGCAAATCAAGGAAGCATTTTTCTGTCAGCCTGGTTCTGGCAGCCTAGGGTGAGTATAGGAGGAAGATAGTGGGAGACCTGTTTCTGCTGCTTGTGGTGACAACTATGTCTTTACTTACATAAGACACTGGCTTATATTCCATACATTCCCAGCTAAAGAATTGTTCCTCGGGTGGGAGTTATGTGGAATAAAAAGTCACTTTTGGAGAGAAAAGAAGACACTGTCTCTCAGTCTATCATATTCTTCCATCTTCTATTTCTCCAGTCTCCAGGTACTAACAAGATGAGAAGAGAGAAAAATCATAGAATAACTATTATCTTAATATCAAGGCAATCGATCTCACAAGAATCAGAAAGCGGTATGGTCTCCATTCTCAAGATGAGAGACAGTAAGAGGCAGAGAGGTTAACTTGTCAGGGTTACTTGATTAGTGACTGCATTTGACTCATGTCTGTCTCTTTCCATTGCTTCTCCACCACAAGGACATCCTGCCTCTCGTGGGTCCCATGAATGAAAGGGCTTTAGAGATCATGCTGTCTTCCTTGGTTGGCAATGACCCCCATTCATAGGGAAATGAGCAGGCACTTGAGTTGAATGATAAACTTGAGTTTTTTCTTCTGAAGAGGAAAGTAAAGAAACAAACATATATACACCTGACAAAACTTTGGGTGATTATTAAAATGAGAATTCTTAGGCCTTTCTCTGAAAGTCCAGGGTGGGGTTTACAAAGAAATGTGGGCATTATCTACTCTTTGGGACTCTTCAACAAGTGAGCCTGGGATCACACGCAGAGAAAGAAAAGCTGGGCTTTGCTGCAATGATCCTGAGTTCATTTCCCTGGGATACAATTTGTATTAGTTTGGCCTTGAAAAGTAATGTGTATGTGTGCCTGTGGTGCATGTGTGTGTATGTACATAGGTAGTGTGCGAAGGAGTGCACAAAGGAGGAAAACCATGGAGAGGCATTTTAGAAAGGGAAAGGGTGTATTACTGAGGTCTGAGGAGCTAGGTCTCTTTCAGCTTGAGGCTGTGCCCATATGCAGCCTGGATTTGCAAGGAGTCTCTAAGGCACCGCCCTGCACTGTTCATTTCTGGGCCACCAGCCGCAGCTCAGCTTCAGCCAGGATTTCTTTGGCCCACTGGGGAGAAGAAATGCAGAGCCATGCACAGCCATTACCACTCTAGCAAGAAGGAAAAATAAATAAAAACCAAATGGAAACACCAGCACACAGACCTTTCTGAGGAGAAACCAGCAGAGTTGCTCTCCACTGCCAAGCCCGGTGACCTCCATTTTTCTCCACCTCTCCTTGCAGCTATTATACAGCTGCTTCTATGCCTCCCCTTTTTGATTCTCAATGAAAAACCAGAGTGATATTTTCACAGATTTGTCTAATTATCCTTTATCAATAAAAGTTTGGGAGACAGCTATCAGGGTAAGAACCTGAATGATCACAGAAGCTGCAGAGAGGCATCCAGGAACCTCCCCTCCCTCTCCTTCCTTGATCCAAAAGGGCTGAGAATTTTTCTAAGCTCCCCCTCGCTACTTCCTTTGTCTCTCTCTATGTCCTCAGACCTTCAAAACCTCTATGGCTAATTTTGATCAACTAGTAGCTAGCTCTGTTCTCTGATTCAAAGTCAAACTTTATTGACAGTCCCGGAGTGTCAGCGTGCTATCAAAATATCCCACAAGACAGGTGGAAAAGATCAGACCCATATGTGATAAATTCTCCATCTAAATTATAAGCTCAAGCAAGTCAGAGTTTGTTGTTTACCCATATTGGCATATTCTTGGGTCTTAGGGTGATGCTTGACACACAACTATTGTTGACTGATGGATCAACATATGAACTAATTTGTCATGCTTTAAACAAAATCCAGATTTCCTAACGTGGCAGACAAGGTCTTTTCTCCTCTTCACCGTCATCTTCCTTTCCCTTTATTCATCATGTTCTCTCGTTCAGCCCTGATGCGGTAGCCTTCCCATTGTGGACTTGTCTGCTATTGTCTTGTGGACATTCCTACTTTTTGCTGTGACCTACAAGCCACAAGTCACCTTCTTCCAATTTAGGTCTCAGATAATTATAATTGGCCACCCCTATCCACGCTGAAGATCAAACTCAGTGCTAGACTAGTGCCCTACTCCTGAGCTGCAGGCCTGCTCTGCTTTGTCTTCACAAACCCCTTCCTTGTCCTCTCTTCTACACCTGAAATGGGTTCTCCCATTATCCCTCTTTTCTTTGGGCTCTGAGCACATTTTGTATTTATTTCCGTTTCATCTGTTGCTTTATTGGGACACCGGGCCGTAGGAGCTTCCATGGGGACAAGAACTCACACATTTAACTCTCCTCTTTATACCAGAACCTAGGATAAACCTAGGTGAGTGCAGAAGGAGCCTGAATAAATGTATGTTGAGTGGACAGACACATTTTACCTGCAGGACATCTAGCTAAATAATTTAAGTCGCTGATGACAGTGCTGAGGATTCTGTATTCATGAAAATGAAGCCAAGCCCTGGCTAACCCAGATTTGCAGAAAGGGAAAGGGCAGGCCTGTCGTTGTGTGGGATGTCAGAAATGATGGAGCTGGTGCACACTCAACAACTGACCTGTCTTGCTGGTAATTAGTAGCCTGAGGCTAAGCTAGTAGCAAGTGTGGGTGGGAAGGCAATACTTAACCACCCAATTAAAAGATAGTTCAAGCTTAAATTTAGAAGCTCTCTGTGGCTGGACCACAGACACCACACGGAAGGGGCCAATCGGTTGTGCGGCTCCCACCCCGAGGGTTCTTCTCGCATACCAGAAAGATAATTAAAGAGATGGTGACTCTGCACATTTGCAAACCATGTCCAGTGGCCTCCTTGTCTGGAGCAGATGAGAGCGCAGTGAGCTAAGGTCCGGGCCACTGCATGGGCGATTCTAGGTCACAAAGTATTTAGACTTCTGTTTGAAGGGGAAGAAAGTAGGTTTGTTGATACCAAAATGTTCACTGCATGGGTGTACCAGAATACCTGCAACTCATGGAAGCATTCATCCATTAAATGACCTCATGACCTTAGGAAAAGATCCACACTCTTCTTGTCAATTGCATTTCTACTGAGGAGTTTAGGACACTTTTGGTTGGACAACTGAAAATGGTAGGACTTCTGTTTTTGTTTCTGTCACTGTATTTGTTGTTAATAGGCCTTTATTAACTCACACAACTCCACAGGGCTGATGGCTGACTGAATGTGAGCACGTAAACAACCTGTAAGTGCTGGATTACTCGTTCCTCTTCCCCGAACACATCATGTCTATTCTCACACCAGGTTTTCCCTGGTGACAACATGTTTGTGGATACTAGATCTTGGAAGCCAGTCTGTTTTCCACAAATTCATGGAACCACCTGGTCACCATAGCTGGGGTACAAAATCAGGTGGGAAATCCTCTTCCTGTACCTAGGACATGGCTAGTTGCTTGACTGTTGGTTCATGGTTTTTCAATATCTAACAATACACTTCATGTAGTCAGCTGGCTATCTGGTATAACTGAAATTCCCTAGCCCAGATTCAAGGTAATTCCAGACATGGACCCTGTATGTTTTGTTGCCTTTTTTTTCTTTAATTGTTGATACATTGATACCATAAAACAATCCCACAGTAGTTCATAATTAGGATAATAAAAGGGTTATTTATTTAAGGGGAAAACTTACAGATCACCGTCCTAAACGACAGTCCTCTGAGCACAAACTGGAACAGAGTCCAACAGCCAGAACAGGAGCTGGAAGCAAGAGAGCGGGCTCATGGTCCCCACTGCTTTTTAAACTATAAGAGACCTCACCCAAGTGGGCTGGTATCTTAAAGGCTATTGGCTGAAGGAGCAGAATGTACTCCCACAACAATACATATATGTGTATATACCAGCAATATATACATATGTATATACATCACACACATGTATATATCATGTATATAAACACACACATATATCATACATATATATTATATCACACACATATTCCTAAATGCCTCAATACAACCCAATCAGTCCATATGTATATTTGCATGTATATTTTCAGGTTTGACCATTTAGTATTAAGCAACCAATTGATGTGCTCTTCTCTGGGGGAAGACTATCTCTGCCTCTACTCCACAATGTCCTGAGTTCCAACAACAGCTGTCCTTGGATTTTCTTCCGGGTCATATATGATGAATGAAACCCATTGCAGTGTGTTTGCCATGCTTCAGAGCACCGGGCTTGGAGGAGAGCAGAACTGGATTCAGATCACGACTCCCCCAGTTTGCTGCCACTGGACCCCAGACAAATTGCCTCTCACAATTCCATTTCTCTACATGGTGAAAGAAAACTGTCCCAGTACTCATTTACCCATGCTGTGATGGTGGAGCAGTACCGCTGGGTGCATTAGGTAGGTAGCAGACTCATAAAATTTGAGAGCTTCCTTTTGGGCTGACAGAATCCTACATACTATCCTCTTCCTTTTATCTCCAGAATACTGTTTTTGACAAGACATAAGTCACAGTGCCCTTCTTGGCATTTAAAAAATTTCATGAACATGAACAAATCTTTGTCTACCCTTCTCTCCTAGCCAAGAAAACCTATATCAATGCAGAGTTGTAGCAAGAGCCTCAAACGTGCTGTCCTTAACAAATATTTGTCTTTGACATCAATTGCAGTTTTCTGATGACTCCTTCTCCAATTCTTTCTGCGAGTGTCTCAGGATGACACTTTTACTGTCATCCTCACAGTGCTATATAAACTCTATGAAGGAATAGGATCAGGATCATATTTTCTTCTAGCAACTGTTATGTTCAGTGTTTTGCCCTAACGAGTGAATTCATGATTAACTCCAAGCATGAAAATTCCCTACAATCTTGGACCACATTGTGTGATTATATCCTGATTATTTTCAAGTACCCCGACAAAAAGTGATAGCTATCTCTTGTCCTGGAATTGGTAATTACAATGTACTCCATTTCTTTGTTTTAGGGGTTGTATTAGTGATCTAGTGTATTCTAGAAGTGTCTGTGAAAATTCTCATAGTTGTAGGGTGCACTGATCTCCTGTCTTTTCATGTGTCTTCTGTACATGGGAGCCAGTCAGCGGAGGAGAGCTACAGGCGCTACGACTGCTCTTAGCCACTCCCTTCTCCTTTCCTGTGTTACCTCACATAATATTTTTCACAACAATATAAAGTAAAAGGACCCCCCAGTTACAGGACCTATTTATAGCACTTAAGCTACAATGTATTAAGCTATAATCTATAAAAAGCAATATATCTTTTTTCAAGAATTCTTGGAACTTCTTTTCTCTTTGCCTTGATATGTAAGTCATGCATTTTTCACAAATTTAATGTCAGATTTGATTAGTGGCATATCATCTAGCAAGAAGCAGTGCAGTTAAGAGCATTGACGTCATTGTCTAAACAGGTCACACAGTAATTGTGGGAAGAGGTGAAGACATTTATAAGTTGCTCAGTTAGACATCCGATTCCTTTCCTAGAGGTCTAAATGCATTGTTTATTTCAGGGATGCTTGGCTTGCAGGATGTGTCTACTGAATCTCATTTCCTTCTTCCTTCCAAAAAGGGAGATGAGTCCCGCATCTCCTGACTCATACTAAGTTCTCGAATTGTGAAAAATCCCTGTAAGGAAATAGTCTATGTTTGTTGATTCTTAACAAGAGCGCAGATCATGTTGTTTCTGTCTCACTTTTTCATGTCTTGTCTTTCTTACATTCCTACCCCTGATCCAGGGCCAGTGTAGACAGTGGACAGGGGAAGACAATAAATCAATACTGACCAATCAGATTCTATCTACTAGGGTTTGGAATCTTGGACCAACCCTTAGTCAGTGCTCCTCAACTCATTGTTATTTGGCTTTTCAATCAAGTCTGTGGATTATCTTAGATTTTCAAAACAAATTTTGCTTTCTCCTTAAAGTCATCAATAATTCTTACTTATTGTAGGCAAAGATCTCTAATTAATGCAGGTGATGCTCAAACTTGAACTCTAGTGTAAATGAGTGCTAGTCATTCCTTATTTCCCCATAAGCATCTGCTTATATTTATCAGTCTGTTTTAATTGGCACATAGGAATTATACATGTTTATGGTAGATTGGAGCACAGTATTCCAATACAGGTAAACAATGGGTGATGGTTAGAGTTGAATGATTGACAGAACTATTCCCTCAGACATTTAGTATTTCTTTGTGAGGGAGCATTGAAAATCCTAAAAGCTATTTTGAAATATTTGATTTAGTTTTTCCATCACATATGTGATGGAAAGCTAAATTGAATATAGATGGAAAAACTAAACTGTATATATATATATATTCAAGACATGGTTTTCTGTGTAGAACCAGCTATCTTGGACCTTACTCTGTAGATCAGGCTGGCCTAGAACTCACAGAGATCCTCCTGCCTGTACCTCCCGAGTGCTGGAATTAAAGGCGTGTGCCACCACCACCTGGCTTTCCATCATATTTTTCCCACTGTGTTCCAGAACATTATTGGTTATTTCTCATCCAAAAGGGTAGATGTTTCCATTACTTATCCTTCCCCCCATCTTTTCTTCCTCCACACTCTTCCCAGGCTCCAGGGCTCACTTTTGTATTGGTGCCTCTTCTAGGTCAACTTTGGCATCCAGGTATACATAAGAACATGTGGTACTCACCTTTATATTTCTAGTTTTATTATACTTAAAACACTATCCTCCACTTCCATCCATGCTACTGCAAAAGATGAAACTTCACTCTGTTATGATGCAGTAATTATGTGTAGGGACATGAAAAGTCCATTCATTCACTGATGGGCACTAGGTATGTTTTGTGTCTTGGCTATTGTGAACATCTCCATAGTAAGTGTGTGAGTGCAGGAGTCTCTGAAATGCACATTCCAGTTCCATTGGATATATACATATCTAGGAATTGATACTGGTAAATTACTTAGTTTGTTTCTAGCTCTTTGAGAAGCCTTTTAATTGTTTCTCATAGTTGCTGTATGACCTTGCATTTCCCATTTCTGTTACAAAGAAAAATGCCAGTGATCTGTGAGATTCTTTTCTCACAGAAATATGTATGTTGAGCCCCATGAATTTCTAAAAATAAAGGTTCTGGTATTGTGAGAAAAGCCATTTCTGCTTAGGGAAGTTATCTAGAAGCTTGGTGTTAGGTTGGAATATTCAACCTACTTTATCTAACTGGTTCTGGGAAGTCAAGGACTCGTTTTAACTACTGGATATTATGTCTTGTTTTCTGATCTCTGTATTCTGAAACCTTCAGTGGTAACAACATTGCTAAGTCTATATCAATTGACTTTCTTTTACAATTAAAAATAAGACAAAACAAAGAAGTAACTCCTTCTTCTTCCTGAGATAATGAGAAGTCACATTAGCTGGCAAACAGAATGGTCCATGAGACCTCTTGAAATTCATCGACCTATGGGTGTTGGATACAGCTTTGGGTAGCCCATTTGAGGTATGGAAATCACCCAGAGATACACACAGTGCTTAAGGCACCAGAGGAGGAGATAATGTGTTTTCTAAACATTCGCCATGAGCTGGCTGAAGCTAAGGATGGAGTTTTAGCCAGCTGACTTCCTGGCTGTAGTTCCCTAGCTGCCCTTACCACCTATTCCTAGACATGTCTGAAGATCTTTGTGTCTCTCTTTGAGCTAGGCATTGGGTTCAGCAGCTTTTAAGGGGATTAATGGGGAAGATCACCAGATAAGACAGATTTCTGGCTGTACTGATGCCAGTCTGTCATATTTTTATGGGTGCCAAATTGAGTTTTTATTTCCTCAATTTACTAGAGATGCAATTAACAACAGGCAATTTGGGGACCTGGAGAGTCCACAGATGCCGAGAGCCACATCCGTCATAGTTTATACTTGAATCCCTGAGTATGGGGACTAAAGAGTAAAATTCATTTTCTGTCACCACCACCACAACCCATTATCATGATGTCATCATTGTTATTGTAGTTGCATTAGTCAAATAAGAGAGATTTCACATGTGATTATGCCCCTAGAGCAGCCCTCTTCCTCTTTTTATTCAGGAAACAGATTTGCAAATCTAAGCTTACCTCAGAATAAAATCAAATTTATATGTATTCTTTGAAATTTTTATACATTATAAATAAGTATTATACATAGTAAATATTTCATTTGTTCTTTGAAATTTTTATATATTTACACAATGTATTTTAGTCAATATTCATCTACCATTAGCCAGTGCCTTCCTCTAACTTTCTCTAGTGCTCCCCCTCCTTCCCTCTTGTAGTTGGAGTGGTGGGCTGCGTTCCCACCCGGCTCCCGCATGGCTAGCTTTATACCTGAAATAACAACACACAAATTGTATTCTTTTAAACATTGCTTGGCCCATTAGCTCTAGCCTCTTACTGGCTAATTTTCACATCTTGATTAACCCATTTCTAATAATCTGTGTTGTGTAGCACCACGAGGTGGTGGCTTACCAGGAAAGATCTTAACCTGTGTCTGTCTTGGGTGGGAGAATCATGGCAACTGCCTGACTCAGCTTCTTTCTCCCAGCATTCTGTTCTGTTTACTCCACCTACCTAATTTTCTGTCCTATTAAAGGGTCAACACCTTTTATTAACCAATAGACAGATGACCCTCCTCCATCATTCTCTCCCACTTCATGTCATTTTCTAGGTTATTGATAACACCCCAAATCTAGTTACACACATGGGTGTGAGGATCTCCATGGGAATGTGTGGAAACCTATAATAGTCACATTCCCAAAGGAGACAGACTCTTCCTGTGTCACTAGTCATCAATCATCAATAGCTTATCCACCAAGGGTGAGGTCTGGAGGTTGCTCCTCCTCCCATGCTGGCATTTTGACTGGCTATCTAGTGCAGGGAGCCAGAGCATCTGTGAGATGGTGCTTGCGGCCATGGCCTGTCCCTAAGTCAGAATTTCGCAGCTCTCTTCACCCCCTCTTCTGTGATGGTCCTCACACCTTTGAGGGTGGGTTGGGTTGCTACTGATGATTCATCCACTGCTGTGCACACAGTTTCTTGTAGCTGGCACTTTAATGTGTTGAAAGTCTCTATGTTAGCCACAACCCAATGCAAAAAAAAAAAAGGAGCTTCTTTTTGTCAAAGTTGAGAGCAACACAGAATTTCGGGGGTAAACATAAATACTTAGAGGGAAGTGTGATAGCACAGCCAGCTAGCAAAGCAAAACAAAGTTACCTGTATCTCACAGGCTTTACAAGGAAGTGCCAATTGTTTGGGCTTGGATGGATTTCAAGCCTTCTCTTCCATTTTTGGAAATAATTTCAAATAAATAGGTTAGAACATCTCTGGTAGTAAGGAACAAGAATTGGAAGTGTTTTTAGATAATGCTAGAGGGTATTAATAATATACTCATATCATCCCAAATATCATGGCTTTGTGAGTGATTCTTGAATACTTGTGTAAGTTCTTGTCTTGGTTTATAGATAGGCATTTTGAACCTGTTTTGGGAGAGTAAGATTGCTAGAACAATAAGTCTTAATTCATTAAGAACCTGATTCTAATTGTGGCCCCGGTGCCTTGCCCCCTGGATAGGCAATTCTTCCTCTTTCGCATTGATTCTGTTTTTCTTTTCAAAGCTGAAGACTTGATCTCTGGAAATCCTTTTAACTTGAGAAGTTTTTGATTCTACAAATTGCTTTTGAAGTCATCTTACAGCCACAAAGAAATGTGATCACAGCTTTGGACCAGTGCAATGGCTAATTTGGAGTGATGGCTCCCGGGCTTTAAAGTGCTTAGCCTCTTGAGGCTTTGGTGCAGAAAGAAATGCCAGGACTTTGCCTTTGTCCCTGGAGATTTTATTTGGAAGGGCTTTAGCTAAAAATGCTCATTTATTAAGACCTTTTAGGACTCTGTGGAGCATGTGTGTGTGTGTGTGTGTGTGTGTGTGTGCGCACACGCATACACTCAAGTGTGTGCATGCAACATGCTGTTCAAGTGAAGGATGTCATGGCAAACATGTGAGAACCTTAATAAAGGTAAAGATAATTTGAAAGAACTCCCCTTTTCCTATTTTTTTTAAAAACTTTTATTCATGAGTAAATTTATCCCTCTGATCCATAGGAAAAGATATGCAACTGCATCAATCAGATATGACTTGGTAAGTGTGGACCCAGAGGAAGTGGAAAGATTGTTGGCACAATAAAAAGGACAAAAAATGATCATCAGGAAGATCCCTGGGCTTTGAGGAGGACCAGGTTAGAAGTTAGAAGACCTCACATCTTTTCCAGTATGCTGTTTGCTTATTGTGGCCCTGAATAGGTCAAACAATCTCTCTAAGCACCGCATTTACTGCCTGGAGTAGGCTCTGTGATGGATGCACCCAGGCATTCTCAGGAGCCATGTTTGGTTTTCCCCTGTGGCTTCTAAAAGTCCCCTGGAAGATGGTTTCCAGTGTGGCACTCTCTTTGTGAATGTCCAGAGTTAATGAAGCTGCTTTGACCACAGTCAGATCCTCTTGGCATCCTGAAAACATGTCTTCAGGGTGCTGCGTCAAGGCCCAGCCTGTGTCCCATAGCCTCTGACAATTTTGAAGGGCCTACTCAAGCACTTAAGTATGGCATGGGAGCAATGGAGGCTTTTGCTGGGACTTGTCACAACTCAAGTCCTTCTGAGAAATTCTGCTTCTGTCACTTCTCTTTCTCAGGCTTGAATAAGGAGAGTATTCTTTCTTAATAGAGACTTTGTTTGCAAATGTGTCTAAAGAAACCCAGTCAGGGGCAACAATACTGTTCGGATGTCTGTTATTTGAAATGCTTGGGATGAGAAGTGCTTCATATCTCATATTTTCAAAAACTATTGAAGTATTTGTACATATATAATAAATATTATGACTAAAGCCAAGGCCTCCATATGGAATTTATATTACATATAACCCAGTGGTACATCAAACAATAATTTTTAGTGCACCCACATTTGACTGACCCGTCACTAGAGCTAAAGTATGGAGTTTTTCCAATCCCTGTATGATGCCAGGATTTTAAAAAGCCACATTTTTCACATTTTGGAATTTCAAATTAACACCTACCATTTATTTTATATTTGCCCCGGTTCAGGTAAACTATCTCAAACAATCATGGAAAACTATCTCGCTGGGCAGGAGTCCTCATCTCACTTGAGAAGAGTGCTGCGCACTGAAGAGAAAGCAGGTTGTCTGAGCCTGTCTTGATGCTGCACGATAGTCCTAATGCTATTTATAACTGTGGCCTGAGCGGAGGTTTCTAAGGCTTTCCAGATGAGAGCCTGCTAACCTGCTCTCAGTGGGAGGGTGGTGGCTTGCCTCTGTCCTCTGCCATGTGTCCCATTCAGCCCGATCAAAGGGAACCCGGGAGGCCTCTGCTCTCCTGGCCTGTGCCCTGTAGAGTGTGATGTCATTCATCGTCTCCTCTTTGACAAATGCACTTTGCATGGAATTTTGGCTGCCCGTTTTCAAAATGCAGAGAATGCCTTTGCATAGGAACAAAGCCAGCTCTGTTCTGTGTATCTTTGTGTCCTCGGCCTTTCATGTCCTACACAATAACCCGCTCACTCATGCTTCCAGTGTGTAGCATGTGGGCGGGGATGGGCCCATATCAGTAGCTTGAAAGTGCAGTTCCCAAGACTACCTCCTAAGAGATAGCTGCAGGGATGGCAGAGGTACTGTCTCTGCCTGTAAGAGACTATGTCCCTGGCTGTGTGTCTTAGAATGTTGTAGTTTTCTTTCTGTTATTATAATAGAACATTTACCAAAACCAACTTGGGAAGGAAATGGTTTATTTCAGCGTATAGGTTATAGTGCATCATCAAGGGAAGATCAGGGAGGGAACTCAAGGCAGGAACCGATGGCTGGAACCTAAAGTAGGGATTACAGAGTGACAATCCTGCTCACTAGTTTGCTCTGCCGCCTTCCTTGAATAATTGGGGCCCACATGGCATCACCCACAGTGGGCTGGGCCCACCGACATCAATCAGCAAGTAAGAAAATGCCCATAGTCAGGCCTGCAGGCCAATCTGATGAAAGCAAGTCCTCAGTTGAGGTTCTTGCTTGGAGTGTCAAGCTGACAACTGAGATTAGCCATCATGAATCACAGAGATGTGAGTCCCAGATTCTGCACTAGGGACTCATGGTTTAGATTCTAGTGCTTTTCTTGACTACCCCAGTTTTCATATCCTGGTTCCATCAGTGTATGCAGTGGTGGTAAGGGGGCTTGTCATTCGGGTGGCCTAAGCCTGAATGCCATCATATTTTGAGGGACTTACCGAATCCTATGGTGACTGCAAACTTCAAAGATAAGCATTTTATTATATTCTATCATATACTGTGTGTGCATGTGTGTGCAGTGTACATGCATATATAAATGTGGGAGGGGCTGAGTGCACATGAGTATGAAAGTCAGGGTCAGGATGTTTTCCTCTATTACTCCCTACCTTGTCTTTTGAGATCTCTCACTGAATCCTGCATTCACTTACTGATTTGACTGGATGGTCAGCCATCTCTGGGGGTTGATCTGTCCCCACTATCCCGTGTGAATGTTACTGATACATGTGACCACAACTAGCTGTTTTACATGGGTCCTGGGAATGCAAACTCAGGTTCTTATGTCTACACAGCAGGCACTCTATCTCCTGAGTCATCTCCCTAGCCCAAAAATGATACTTATAGCATCCTTCTTGAATTGACTGAAATCTACATTGAAAGTTTTTGACCATTTTTCACCAATTTTTCTCAGTCACCCTAAAAATTTTTGGCTCCTAATTAAAACAACTTTTTAAAAATCCCTTTCAAAACAACTGGAGCAGGCTTTTGGCCAATGCTGTGTTTTTTTTTGTTAGAGAATCAATTGTCGTCTTGACAAAGGACTCCTTCCTTTCAGTCAATCTTTCTTCACTGCACACAGATGGAGTGTTTATGGGGGAGAGACTTCAGGGACCAGAGTCAGTTTCTTTCACAGGGTTATCTGTAGCCAATCCAGACAGCAGGTGTGGGAACATTGTTTCCCTGAGGGTAGAAAGACTTGTTTATCTGCACATGGATGCCCGGAAAGGACCGTGGATGTCTCTCTTCCTGCAGCCCTAAGATAAAGGTTGGGAACGTGGGCAGTGTCTGCTGATTCAGCCCTAGCCACGTGGTCAATACCATCCAGGGTTTGCAGTGGGAAGAAGTCTAGAGGAGCTGACTGTTTCTGGGACCAGAGAAGCCTGGGTAAATTTAAACAATGGATTTTACAATTGTATAAGAGATGCACAAAGCTGTGAGGATTAAAGACAAAAAAAAAATGGCCACAACAAACCTGAAGAGAGGGGGAAGAGTAAGACCTATGGAGTGTGCAGCTTTAACCAAGGCAGTGTCTTCCATTCACAAAACCATGATGAAAATGTTAGCTGGGAAAAGAGCCAGCCATGGAGGTGAAGAATGATGTGGGGTCCTGTGTTATAGTAGGCCATGATGGGAGACTTTATTTCTGGTAGTAGAAGGAAGAGGCAGCCTGTGGTAGGCTTGTGCTAGGTCACACTGAGCATAAAGAAGGCTCTGTTTTGAGGGTTGCCAGCAGCTAAGAATCTAGGGATCCTATGACTTGATTCCTGCAGACTCGATGGGCAACAGAGATATCCCAGGAACTCCAATGTCAGTTCTTCCATAAGCAACCCATCCTCTCCTCTTCTCCCTCATTACAATGAGGAGAAACATGCCAAACTGAAACCATCAGGAAAGAACCCCCTAGCAGTACAGACCCTGGCCATTTTTACACCGAGGAAGTCTTTCTGAGAGAATATGGAAAGAGATGAAGGGAACTGCAGCAGAAGAAGAATGAGACAATTAGTAGACAGGGCTGGACAATTAACCCGTGTTCTTCTCTAATCGTCTCCCTTAATGCACATACCCAGAGGTTTCTGTCTATATTCGCCTTTGCTGTCTGCTTCTTCATACTGGAAAGCTCATGGGGATTAATGAGTGAGCTTAACACAGGTCATCTCATTCTCTCAATTTTCCCAAGGAGAAAACCTGGGTGCAGAGAAAGGAGTTAACTCACTAAGTTATACAGTTAAGAAATCAGTGGTTGAATTAAGACGTGTCCCTTCGAGACTGGACCGTCTAACATGTTCCCCTACACATTAGGGTGCAACGTAGATGATATTTTCCTAGAAGCTTGCAGTCATATAGAGGTGACTCATAAAAGCATCCTCATGAGAGGATGTACAAGCAAGCTACAGCTACCAAGTTTTCTTCTTCTTCCTCTACTTCTTTTTCTTCATTGTTGTTCATGAGTGTAGATATGTGGTGTTTATAAATGTGAACATGTACAGGTACACAGTGCCTGTGTGCATGTGGAGGCCGAAGGACATCTGGCGTTCTGTTTTATCAGGTTTCCCTTATTTGTTTGGTATAGGGATACTCATTGAACCTTCAACCAGACATGCAGCCACTAAATCCCAGAAATCCTCCTATCTCTGTCCTTCTATTTCCTGCCCCCAGCGCTATGTTGCAGGCATGCTCATAATCATTCCAGGATTTTTGCATGAATGCTGGGATTGAGCCCTCATGTTTACACAGTAAATGTTTTTGCCCACTGAGACATCTCTATAGCCTTTCCCTTGTCATTCTTAAGGGGGACTTAGAAGTGTTTTTTCTTGAGGACGAACATCACTATGTTAATTTGGTCCACAGACTCGCCATCTAAGTCTTATTTCTTAAGTCCTCTGTAAGCTCCAGCTTCACATCCCTTCCCACAAGGGTGCATGTGTACTTTGCTATCTCTTCCTATTGGCATTCTCATGTGCTTCTTCACATTGCCCCCAACACCAAACTCCCACTGGTAAAGCTCTTCTCTACCAATACTCAATGCTCAGCTACTTCCCCTTTCTGTTGTGTGCCCAGGTCTTTCTTTTGGAGGTCTTGCCTACTTTTATAAATCTGAGTTAAAGTTATCACTCTGGGCTTTCAATGCTCTCCAGGGTTCGGTCTTACTCCATTCGTTCTTGCTCGTTGAGTACCTGCTCAGATATTTACCCTCCTCTTCCTGTAAGTCTGTCTGCTCCATGGGCACATGGACATTAGCTGATGACTGTTGTAGTCACTGGGATGTTTCAAGATGCTACTTATATCTGGCAAACTGTAAGTATCTATTTGTGAAATGAATAAGTAGATTAGGGAAACAATCCAGCTTCACACTGTCACATGCAAACACAATGTAAAGGAGCTGGGAGCATTTTTAGATCTGTTTTAGTTCACTTCTGTTGATGTAATATAACACCCTGATAAAAAGCAGTGTGGGAGAGAAAGGACTTTGCTTCAGCTGAAAGTTTTGGGTCACAATCCATTACAACAGGAAAGTGAGGGCAGCAGGAACTTCAACTAGGTAGGTGCATCATGTCCATAGTTATTTTTAATTCTCTATTCTTACGCAATCTAGGACACCCCCCCCCAGGAAATGGTGCCAGCTAGAGTGGCATTGGTCTTCCCTTATCAATTAATTAGGACGATTCTGAACAAATATGTCTACAGGCTAGTGTTGTGTGGCTAGTCCCACTCTGAGTCTCTCTTCCCAGTAGACTGTAGGTTGTGTCAAGTCAACCATTTAAGTCAACCATCACAGGAACTAAACAGGATAGCTTTGGTCCTCCTTAACATGAAAAATCTTGGAGCCACTGCCTTAGTAACTCTCTGAACTTAGAAGAAATGTATCCACATCATTTTTAAAACTGGGATTATCTGACAGGGGCTTGGACTTTGGTCCACAGGACTCAAGCATTGAAAAGTTGATGTACTTTGAGGCTCAGTGGCAGATACTTATTAGACTATTTGATCCTAGATGAGGCAAGATTGATTTTTTTTTTTTTTTTTGGATTCTCTTCTGGAAGACGGTCCCTTGGCAAGTCAATGGGGGCTGGGTTTCTTTGACCCAGGAACACGTAACTTGTCTAGTAATTCCTTATGGTTCACAGAAAGGCTTAAGGTTATAGATAGGTGTTGCTCCACTAATTCATCTCCCAAGGCTTACTATTGATTGAGTTTGGGAAATGATGAGGGCTTCACTGCTCTTTTGAGGGGAAAAATATTTTTATGTCCTGGAAGGCATGGCTGTCTACCCCTTGAGTTATCAGAGGCCGATTGTGCCAGTCCTGTTCCCTTTCCTTTCTTTTCATCTGACAGAAATGGGGACAGGCCACAGCCTGACTCCAGAAACCCAGAGGAGAATCTAAGGTGAATAAGAGGCAACAATGACTCTTTGAAATCTTCACAACGGATTCAATTTCTCAGGGAGAACAATTATTTACTTTTGGAATAATAGAGAGACATAAATTCTTTTCTCCAGGGAGTGTCACAGAAAACTGCTAGACTCCAGGATAGACTTGGGTGACTCAGAACTCACAATCTATTGTTTTGGTAAAGACAACTGATTTGAGTCAATGTACAAGAAGTTGTATTATTACAATGACAGAGAAACAGAGCACAGGCAATTTGTGCCCTTTGTGGCCCAGGGTTATTTAAAAGAAACCAGCAATGACTTCACCTACTTTATCACCGAATAGCCTGGTACTCTTTGGGGCATGGATTATGCAACACTCAGCAGTAACCTGAACTCAGAAAGAGAGTCTTTGGGAAAATTTCCAAATCACAGCTTTATATTATTTTTTCTATTCTCCTTTAAGACTGCCCCTCCCATCATCTCCATGGTATCGGAGATTATAAACAAAGCACATGGGGAGTGCCGTCTTTATCAGAAGTCTCATCTTTGCTCATCTTAGGTGTCAGCCATAGACCCACATCCTTGGAGCTTTCTTAAAGAAGACTTTACATGTGTTTATAAAAGAAGAACTCCAGGGTAAAGGCACATGCTTTATAAAGAAGGGTTTTAATGGATCAGGTGTTGTAAAAAAGCTAATGTGAACGAGGTGCCATCTGGCTTTGGTGAAAGTCCAGAGTAAAATATTGTGGAAAGTTTAAAATATTTCTTGATTTGAATTGTTTTCCTTTATAATTATTACTAGGCCTCAATTGTTTCATTCATGATTAATACTAGGCCTCAATTAAGGCTTTGGAAGCCTTAATGAAATATTCTTTCTTAGCAGATTGACTGAAACTTACAACGTAAATGAGAGATTGCCTACCCAATTTTGTGACTTGATCCCTTATTCCATTGTATATTTTCCATGGTTTGATTTTTGGCAACATGTGACGTTTTCTATTTAATTATTGTCAATTTCATACATGTATGAGCATATTGTGAACATGTTCACTGGTTACCCTCTTTTATCTCCTCCCTGTCCTATACACACCCTCCTTCTCAGCCACCCCTCCTTACCTCCATGTCATGTTTTGTGCATGTGTGTGTGTACAACTTCTTCGGGAAGTTTGAATTGCTGTGTGTTCATAAAAACATCGGACATGTCAAATCCAGAAGAAAGAGTTTCATAGGACTACCTGTCCCCACCCTTCAGTTTATGCAATCTCTCCATGTCTTCTTTGGATGCTTTCTGGTACTGGGCAGAGGGTAACATTAAGTTTAATTCTAGAGCTTCTGTCTTAGAATTATTTAGGACTCTGGTTTCACTACAATGTAATTTGGTTTATTAAAAAAAGAAGCCAAATACAGACCAAAGAATTTTCATCCCATAAATGACTTCCTTCTTTCAAAGTCAAGATAAGTCTTCTTGTAAGACCCAGTACATGGCTGCTCCTTTTCCACTTTATTCATCAGCTCTCTATGGTCATCTGTGTTTGGGAATGTCCTGAGGCATGTCATTGAGGATTAGGCTAGGCTCAAAATCTTAGAGACTGTGAAAATCCAGCTTGACCCAGACAGGCAGAATCCAAACTTTCCTCTAGCCCAAAATATTGTCAAATGCAAGTAGGAAAGAGAAATACCTCTAAGAATCTGAGACCATATTTGATTTTTTTTTTTTTTTTTGGTTTTTCGAGACAGGGTTTCTCTGTGGCTTTAGAGCCTGTCCTGGAACTAGCTCTGTAGACCAGGCTGGTCTCGAACTCACAGAGATCCACCTGCCTCTGCCTCCTGAGTGCTGGGATTAAAGGCGTGGGCCACCATCACCCGGCCGAGACCATATTTGAAACTCATAATCATTTAACAGAGCTGTGTTATAAATTCTCATTTGATTCCCGCACTATGCCACAAAAGCTTACTTACTTCACAAATTTTATGTCTGTTGCAATTCTTCATGTGCAATAAAAATAAAATACTGAACTCTCAATTTAAAGAAGATTAAAAAGCAATATTTACTCACCAAATGTTCCTAAATGGCCTACAGATAGGACTGAGTTGAGTATAGCCTAAGGGTTGATGTGAGATGCTGAAACCTAGTTTTACCTCTCCTGTGTTCTTAACCTTGATTCTTTTTTAAAATTGATTTTATTGAGTTATACATTTTCCTTTGCTCCCCTCCATGCCTCTCCCCTCCACTTCAACCCTCTCCCATGGTCCCCATGCTACCTATTTACTCAGGAGATCTTGCCTTTTTCTACTTCCCATGTAGACTAGATCCATGTATGTCTCTCTTAGGGTCCTTATTGTTGTCTCGGTTCTCTGGAATTGTGATTTGTAGGTTGGTTTTCTTTGCTTAATGCTTAAAAACTACTTATGAATGAGTACATATGATAATTGTCTTTCTAGGTCTGGGCTACCTCACTCAATATGATGTTTGCTAGCTCCATCCATTTGTCTGCAGATTTCAAGATGTCATTATTTTTTTCTGCTGTGTAGTACTCCTTTGTGTAAATGTACCACATTTTCCTTATCTACTCTTTGATTGAGGAGCATAGGTTGTTTTCAGGTTTTGACTATGACAAACATTGCTGCTATGAACATCCTTAGCTATCAGAGAAATGCAAATCAAAACAACGCTGAGATTCCATCTTACACCTGTAAGAATGGCCAAGATCAGAAACACTGATCACAGCTTATGCTGGAAAGGTTGCGAGTTAAAAGGAACACTCCTGCATTGCTGGTGGGAGTGCAAGCTGGTACAGCCCCTTTGGATGTCAGTGTGGCGATTTCTCAAAAAACTAGGAAACAACCTTCCTTAATACACAGCAATTATCACATGTACTCACTCATAGGTAGGTGGTTTTTAAGCATAAAGCAAATAAAGCCAGCCTACAAACCACAATCCCAGAGAACTTAGACAACAATTAGGACACTAAGAGAGACTTACATAGATCTAATCTACATGGGAAGCAGAAAAAGACAAGATCTCCTGAGTAAATTGGGAGCATTGGAACCTTGGGGAAGGATTGAAGCAAGGTGGGGAGAGGCAGGAAGGGGAGCAGAGAAAAATGTAGAGCTCAATAAAAATCATTAGAAAAAATAAAAAAAGACCAAGCAATACCACTTTTGGGTATATACCCAAAGGATGCTCAATAATACCACAAGGACATGTGCTCAGTTATGTTCATAGAAGCATTGCTTGTCATAGCTAGCACCTGGAAATAACCTTGGTTCTTTTGTCTACATTCTATTTCCATGCCCTTTCTGTCCTGAAGGAGGCAAGTTGATCACAGCAGATCCAGCTTGTATGCTTCCAGATTCAAATGGAAGAACAATCTATACCTTAAGTTCAAACACTTGTCACTTGTACAAATTTGGCCCACACACCCCTTCTTGGACACATCATTGTGCCTAGTCAAACAGAGGGAGCTGATTAGATGGGGTTGGGTCCCACTTTTGGAGTCTGGAGGAAAAGCTACACTGCTAGCTTCATCTCTGCTACTGTGTTAAGCACTCTGTTCAACAGTACCTTTGGAGAAGAGTTTATTTCAGGTCACAGTCAGTGAGGGAAATCAGGACAGGAACTCAAACAGGAACTTGAAGACAGGCTAGCTTGTTATTTTACATAGAATTATCTAACTGGGGAACTCACAGCCAAGGAAATATAGTGGAAACCTTTAAAAAAAAACTGATTTTGACTTGCTCTCAGATCCAAGATTAGCTAGCTTTCTTAAACAGTCAAGGACTACCTGCCTAGGAATGGTGCTGCCCACCGTGGGCTGGGTCCTCAATTTCAAGGCAACCTTGTATAGACAAACTCACAGGCCAATCTAATATGGGCAGTCCCTCAAGTGATACCTTCTTAAGTGACTCCAGGCTGTGTCAAGTTGACAGTTAAACCTAATTAGGATACACACTCAGTGTGAATAATGTGGAAATATATAAGAGTTTCCAAATGAAATTAGAATAAAATCAACAAATAAAAATGAACGGCTGTGGGAAATCCCCAGCCACGAAGCACACTGGGACTCGTTCCCAGATGAATTGAGGTGACACTCAATGTTGAGTTAATCATGAAAAGCAAGAGTTTGGTCCCCAAATTATAGGAGTTTGTATCTTAAAAGTATCTTTAGCTTATAAGCATTTGGTTTACCTGTAGAGTTGTTAGAGATGAAGAATATCAGGTTTCATTGAAAAGCTGTTCAATCAGAGCCTATATTGTAACGAATGCAAAAGTAATTAGTGTTCACATTAAAGTTTTACAGCTTAAAGTGTTTTATTGTTTTTTTTATGAAGGGTTTAATTATAATGAAGCTTGGAGGAATATCTATCTATCTATCTATCTATCTATCTATCTATCTATCTATCTACCTACCTACCTACCTACCTACCTACCTACCTACCTACCTATCCACACAACAGACAGGCAGACACACATACGAAATTAAGTGAACTTTTTGATCAACACATTTATAAAACCTTCATTATTTTCTCTTGCCCTTTTATATATTTCTTACAATCTTTTTTTTCTTTTTTCCTTCATGTCATTTAAGAATTATGACTAGACACATTTTGGGCAGTGTAAGTAAATTTTTCCACATCCCTGAAACTAGCTTTCTTTTACCCCCTGGATCTTCTCTTCTGTACTTTGCAGATTTCTCACTTTTGTTTTAAGCTCCCGAATGCATCCTTCAGCAGGATCTCAGCCACTCTAAGTCCAGTCTAGTGTGTTGTGAGCCTGAATCACTCTATTTTTCTTTTCTCAAAGTTCAGCTTACTACGTTAAAATGATAAAGGAAAGGATTGCTGTGTTCGGAATGTAGCTAATGGCCTTCTATCTCCTGTGTCATTTCTAAGTCTATTTCCGTGACTGCCCCCTCAATTACAAAGTCCATTTTCTTGCTTTTTTTTTCCCATTTCAATTCCAGGCATTATGGATTTTACTTTTTTGATTAATTTCTTGTGTTACTTTCAAAATTCATACACTTTTTTTGAGACATAAGATTTAGGAACATGGCAGGGGCGTAGGGGGTAAAAAAGATTTAGAAACATTTTGATCTTTTCAGTGACTTACTATTTTAAAAATTATATTTATGTGTGTGTGTGTGTGTGTTGTGTATCTACAAATACCCAGTGTGATGAGAAGATGGCATGGAATTCCCTGGAACTGGAGCTATAGGTGGTTGTGATCTGCCCCATGTGTGTTATGAGAACCAAACTTGGCCATCCAGAAAAGTGGCAAGGGCTGTTAACTGCTGAGCTGTCTCTCTACTCTCTTACTTCACAATGGCTTGTTCTTAAAGTCTGATAGTGGGACTAGAGCTGCCTTTGATCGAGGGATGATTGTAACTTATATCCTTTAAGGCAGTGGTTCTCAATCTTGCTAATGCTGTGACCATTAAATTCAGTTCCTCTTGTTGTGATGACCCCCAACAATAAAATTATTTTGTTACTACTTCATAACTGTTATTTTGCTACTGCTATGAACTGTAACATAAATATCTGATATGTAAGCTGTCTGATAAGTGACCTCTATAAAAGGGTTGTTTGACCCCTCTCCCAAAGGGAACAAGACCCACAGGTTGAGTACTGTTGCTTTAAGGTACTACACTTCAGGAAATCCTGAATGATACCTGTGTATTATGAGGGTGCCCTGTCCCCTAATTTGATTATTGGGAACACACACTATTATGAGTCTGTGTGAGCCTGCTGGCTGATTACATTTCCTTTATTAAGATGGTTTTTGTTTTCTAACCCACACGGTAAATTCACCATTGGTCAGTGGAATAGCTGACTCTTACAGACCTCTCCTGCCACCTCATCTCAGAGCTCCTCGGCAAATTCCAGCCATCATGGCCCCTCAGTTTTTCATTTCTGTTTTCCCAATCCAGGGAACTTATGAGCAATGTGTTCATTCACTCTTCCTGCCATGTGACCTTGAAATTTTTTGCAAGTAGTTGCCAGAGCATCATGGAACTTACCCGATATATTTTCCCTTCTGTGGGGGATGATGTCTTTTTCTGACTCTTGTTCCAATCTGAATACTGCTGTTTAAAGCAGGAGTGAGAGTCTAGTCCTTGTATTCCAACATGGCCCAAAGCTAAAGGTCCTTCACATTTAAGCTTTGGAGAGACTGTTTATAAGAGTTCACTACTGTCTTGGTGTATAGCTTTATTTAAGCTCTTCTGACATGGAGTTATTCTCTAAGATTTTCGGGCCCCAAGTGTAAGTTTTCTTCAGTTTTGTCTCAGATACTTGCCCATTAAAGAAGCTTCTGATGACGTCTATAACGTTCCATGGTGTATCCTTCATAAGCCAGGTTTTTTTTTTGTTTTATTTTGGTTTTGGTTTTTCAAGACAGGATTTCGAGCCTGTCCTGGAGCTAGCTCTTGTAGACCAGGCTGGCCTCGAACTCACAGAGATCCATCCACCTGCCTCTGCCTCCCGAGTGCTGGGATTAAAGGCGTGTGCCACCACTGCCCGGTTTATAGGCCAGGATTTATGGGAACAGTTATTGACAGGCTCATTATTCTTCTCCAGAGAGTATAGATAGCTTAATATTATGTATGATAGGGACTGTTTTCTGGTGGAAAGGAAAGGGTGATAGAAGTTACAGGATAAAGCAATTAGACAGAGGGACAGAATATACAAAAGAGCATCAACAATCCACAGCGCCAGTGTGTGTAACGAATCCCATTCCATATTGCCCTTAGGCCAGATAATGTGGAAGGATGAAACCAGGGGTTCTCAGCCCATCATGAATTTGAACATTCAACTGACTTATTATTTCTTATGAGTTGACTCCTTATTTTCTCACATTCGTGCCTTGAAGGATTTGACTACTTTGGGTATCCTTAGCATTTTTCAATCTATTCCATATGAATGGTTAAAGGGACACCACTTTTAATTCTTTACCTCTATGACAGCACTCTCTTTAAGCCAACATCCTCCCTTGCTTGTGATTCCCAAAGTGATCCCCCTGTGCAGACTCTTGGCGAACTGCTGGTCTTGGTCCATATCATCAGCTGGAGTCATTTTTTAAAAGCTTGCTTTTCTGATCCTATTACTTCCCTGATTGAATTCTTCTAATGGTTTCCCAAAGCACTTACAGTGAAACCTTAGCTCCTTCCCATGGCCTCTCCTGGCTCCTGGCTTCCTTTCCATCCACCTAGAATCGCCCACCTCCTCTGCCCAGAGAACACCAGTGTACTCCTCTTTCTCTAACACGTCTAGGACTTTCTTATCTGCTGGTCTTTGTAACTGTTTTTCTTGTTTCCCTTTCACCTCTGAATTTTTTGGGGTGTGTGTGTGGGCACTATTGTTTGTTTGTTTGTTTTTCATGGCTGGCTCTTCCTTGAAATCCAAGCTGAGAAACTGAAAGACACCTTCCTTACCACATTATCGTAAGTAGCTCCTTTCTGCTATCAAATGGTTTTGCTATAATAATTTCCTCAGTGCAGTGGTCTTCATTTGTCTGTCTTCCCCCTTAGAACAGGAATTCCATGAGAATGAATACCTTGTCTCTCATTCATAGTGGTATCCCTAGACTAGAATAGTCTTCGGCATATGGAGGCCACTTGCTAGATATTGCTGAAATGAAGAATGCGTGCTGTTACTTCTGGTGCAAAAAAATAAGCTCAGTAATTGAAGCAAACAGTTCTTGAGCAATTTTTGACAAAACTTAATCCTTAGGCCTCTTTCATAGATTTCTAACACAAGTGTATTGAAGTAGTGTATTTGGCATTCTTTGAGTTTTTTCTTAGTTAACTTGTAGGCAACTATCTATTTATCTATCTGTCTATCATATCTATCTATCTATCTATCTATCTATCTATCTATCTATCTACCTACCTACCTACCTACCTACCTACCTACCTACCTACCTATCCACACAACAGACAGGCAGACACACATACGAAATTAAGTGAACTTTTTGATCAACACATTTATAAAACCTTCATTATTTTCTCTTGCCCTTTTATATATTTCTTACAATCTTTTTTTTCTTTTTTCCTTCATGTCATTTAAGAATTATGACTAGACACATTTTGGGCAGTGTAAGTAAATTTTTCCACATCCCTGAAACTAGCTTTCTTTTACCCCCTGGATCTTCTCTTCTGTACTTTGCAGATTTCTCACTTTTGTTTTAAGCTCCCGAATGCATCCTTCAGCAGGATCTCAGCCACTCTAAGTCCAGTCTAGTGTGTTGTGAGCCTGAATCACTCTATTTTTCTTTTCTCAAAGTTCAGCTTACTACGTTAAAATGATAAAGGAAAGGATTGCTGTGTTCGGAATGTAGCTAATGGCCTTCTATCTCCTGTGTCATTTCTAAGTCTATTTCCGTGACTGCCCCCTCAATTACAAAGTCCATTTTCTTGCTTTTTTTTTCCCATTTCAATTCCAGGCATTATGGATTTTACTTTTTTGATTAATTTCTTGTGTTACTTTCAAAATTCATACACTTTTTTTGAGACATAAGATTTAGGAACATGGCAGGGGCGTAGGGGGTAAAAAAGATTTAGAAACATTTTGATCTTTTCAGTGACTTACTATTTTAAAAATTATATTTATGTGTGTGTGTGTGTGTGTTGTGTATCTACAAATACCCAGTGTGATGAGAAGATGGCATGGAATTCCCTGGAACTGGAGCTATAGGTGGTTGTGATCTGCCCCATGTGTGTTATGAGAACCAAACTTGGCCATCCAGAAAAGTGGCAAGGGCTGTTAACTGCTGAGCTGTCTCTCTACTCTCTTACTTCACAATGGCTTGTTCTTAAAGTCTGATAGTGGGACTAGAGCTGCCTTTGATCGAGGGATGATTGTAACTTATATCCTTTAAGGCAGTGGTTCTCAATCTTGCTAATGCTGTGACCATTAAATTCAGTTCCTCTTGTTGTGATGACCCCCAACAATAAAATTATTTTGTTACTANAGGGCTGGGATTAAAGGTGTGCACCACACCACTGACTGGCTGGCATACACATTTTTTTATATTTGACAGATCTTAGAGTTCTGCAATGAAACTCTACCTTGAAAAGCTGGCCATGTTTGGAATCCTCCTCCTAGAAACAGACTGGGATGGTGCATTAGAATTTTAGTGCATTAGAATCTTGAATGCATGCAAGAATGTGTAAATGTTTCCACTTTATCTGCAAACACAATCTGACACATACTGCCTTATTTCTACTCACCCTTAGGTTCACAAGTAGCTCTCATTTAATATTACAAGATGTAATTTTAACTAAAGAAAAACATCTCTTAACTTCTTTGGTTTTTTTTTTCTTTGGTTTTTCGAGATAGGGTTTCTTTGTGTAGTGCTGACTATCCTGAAATTTGCTCTATAGACCAGGCTGGTGGTCTCAAACTCAGAGATCTGCTTGCCTGTGCTTCCTGAGTGCTGGTATTCAAGGTGTGTGCCACCACTGCCTGCCTCTTAATTACTTTGAATAGAAACTACACTGGATAGACCTGGGTGTGGTGGTAGAGGTCTCTAATCTCAGGTCTTGAGAGGCAGAGGCCTGAAGACCAGGAATTAGAGACTGGCTTAGGATTCATAGTAAAATCTAATTTGATTAAGGGAAAAAATTATATAATCAATTATTATATTGAACTACAGTTTTTGAAACGAAAGCTGTAAAGAATATTGGGGTGTACTGTATTGGGGCAATAGACTATTTATTCCGTGGTGCTCAGAGTCAAGAGACTGAGATGGGGCAAAGTTTCAAGGGATTTTAGAAGTTTGCTCCTTTCTTCTCTATGTGATTTTTCTAGGGCTAGGTAGAACAGGACGGCAGTTCATAATCAGAAGTTTGCACAGCCCCATTCTGGGGTCCCTCATGCTATGTTAAATGTGTGTTATTCCCTATCCAAATGATTCCCCAATTGCTGTTGTCTGTTCGAGCAAAAAATCAACAGGGTATTTCTGTAACCATGGAAGCCACTGGTTCTCAAATAAGTTATTTTTAGATTGCTTCACTGAATAAATTTCTTTTACTTTCTGAGAGGAAAATAATGTAATATCATCCTTACAGTTTGAGGCCTCAGCTATTGAAACAAGAAAGCGAGGCTGAGATAGGAGGATATCATATTGCCTTATGTTAATGATAACCTAAACCCTAGACCACATAAGATGGGAAAGTTATATTAATGAGTAGGTGGGTACTCATCAAACAAACAAACAAACAAACAAACAAACAAGCAAGCAAGTATGAGTCATCAAATAGCTCTGAGTAGGTCTTTTAAGTTTTAGACCTACGTGCCATCATTTTTTTAATTGTTAATTTTTGCTTTCTGCTAATGAGAAGCTGAACAGGACACCTCAAATAAATCTTACTGGAGCGTGAATTGAAGGTACTGAGGAAGCAGTTATACCTCTGAGTTGCAGTGGTTTGGCGCAGAGTGGTAGTTATCTAGTTTAACTCAAACAACTCTGCCTTTCAAGTTCAGCTTAAGAAAAAGGGGGGAATAAGCCCACAACAAACCAAACCAAATCCATTGTCTTGATGAGCCAGTATTTTGAAACTCTTGTTTCAGTATTATTTTGAAAATCTGCATTGATAGAAGTTTCTAGAAACACCAATTATGACTCTCCCATGACCAAAGGACAAATTATATTTTGCTCCTAGAAATGTCTCCATATTGCTAATAGTATCATTGTTATTTATAGAATTTATAAAATGACTCAAGGGTTCATTCACAAGCTATAGAACATACATTTAAAAAGCAGAATATGAGATTCCCTCCTAATTAGGTCAGCCAAGACTGGAAAGTGATTACATTCATATTTTCTTTCACCTGAATACTTTCTTGAAAGGATTTAGAAAAGCATAGAATGCTAGCTGAGCAAAGAATATTCAGCATGGGCCTCCATTGCACAAACAGAAGTAACGCTAACACATAAGTGTTTCACATCTTCCTTGATCTCAAATCTACAACCCTTACCTTACACTGAATGTAGAACTCAGTCAACGTTAATAACTTCCATTACCTACAGTGAAATCCAAGATCATTATTGTGGCCTCCAAGGCACTAGGTAAACTGACGTCTGTTAATACCTTCTACTTCATTCTGCCCCTCATTTTCCCTCCTCCGTTGCACTCAGTACACCAACCTTTGCTCCTGTTATGGATTGGGTATGTAATGTCATATAGGCTCACGTGTTGAAGGTTGTGAGCCCAAGTTGTACTGGAATGTAGAGCTGATTGAATTGCTGATCTTCTCAGTGGATTAACCCATTGGCGAGTTTATACCTGAGTGGACCATTAGAAAGCTGGGCTTCACTGAAGGAAGTAGGTCATTGAGGGGATACCTCTAGTGCATACATCTAGTTTATTACTGTGGGACAATGGTCTGTACCCTGTTGCTCCCTAGCTTCTGCCCTTGCTCCCTCTCTCCCTCCTTGCCTCCCTCCCTCCCTCCCTCCCTGCCTTCCTTCTTTGTTCTCTCCCTTCCCCCCTCCCCATCTATCATCAAGGAACCTAATGTACATTCCCTCTAAAGTCCCCAAGTATATTAATCTATTATTGCTTGAGTCCTATGAACCAAATTTAATGCCCTGTCAGATAATTCCAGTTGTGTAAACGATGTGTATGCAAGTCTTTTAAACACAGAGATTTCCTGGCAGGGACTCCAAGATTCCTCCTGCTAAAGAGGAGCAAGTATTATCCTGTTTAGATGTAACTATATCCCTTCTCATGTTTTCTCTGTGTTAGCATGTGACTGGGTTAATTCACTAATGGCTTCTCACAAACGTATTGGTGTACTAGGCATGAGTAGCGCTTGGGAATGTACCAGTGTCTAGAACAGTCGCCCTCTATGGTCCCTGTGCCTATAGCCTATGCAGACCTAGATGCAAAGGAAGGTAAATACTTGAACAGGTGACTCAATGTACGGTAACGAATGGAATGAGATTGAAGCCCAGGAAGTTTTGAAAGCATAAAGAGGTAGCTAGAACTGAGTGTAAAAGACAAGACTTCTGAGGGCTCACAGAAGTTCTGAGGGAGGGAAAATTTGAGTTTTACAAAGTGCTGTTTTGTTTCGCAGCAGTAGAAAACTGGTACCACATTCTTCCTGTCTCTGCTCAAGTGTCACTTCCTTAGAGAGGCCATTCTGAGCCCTTTAAGGTTTTGTGGTCTCCCGTTCCATTTACCCTAATTTATTCGCTTGTTTGTGTTTCACAAAGTCCAGGGCCACTTTCTTTGCTCACTGTCATGGCTATTGAGTTCTTGGTATCTCAATGTTCCTACACACATAGTAGGAATTCAACAGCATTTCCTCAAATGAATCACCAACTCCAAATTAATGAGTTTTTCTCAGCAGCCCATGACTAACCTGCGAAATTATTCCCTGGACCACCAGGTGGCAGATCATTTAGAGAGTGAAGTAAATAGAGTAGGAGAATGTTGGCCTGAAGACAGAAAGTCAATTCTCTAATGACAGCACCGCCATCCAGATTTTAATCTAATACCATCTGCCTTTATTTTTCTTAACCTGGTCAGTTGGATGGCACATCTGCCACCATTGGTGCTTTTGCCACCAAGTTATTTGATTAATTCTTTTGACACAGGAGCCCAGGAACTAGATAGATGGATGCCCTCCGTCGTAGCAATGACCTGAGCAGAGGAGTATTTCCATTCTGCTGTTTGTTGTTAGGGATTTTGGTGCTGCATAGCTTACTTCTGGAGCAAGGATCTGGCTAGTGTGTCCTCAATCCTTTCAGTTGGTGGATTATCCAAGTCTTCAGAGTAGACAGGCTTATGCTTAAAGAGAATGAACCCTTATCACAGTAGGTCTTTCATATGGCTTTGCTAACCTAGGATGCACTCACTAGTTTCATCTGAACCAAGGGCAGAGGGGGCTGAGTGTCTGACTGATAGTGACCTAGGCATAGATTCAAGAATTCAAACATGTATGCAGATTTCACTGCAGCATAGAAAACAATAATAATAGGTCTCATCAGTTTTATTTTTTTGCTTGTAATTTAGTGTTCCTGGGCTGCATCAGACAAAGAGTCAAATAAAATTGCTTATCACCTTAACTATCCATTCCTTTAAGATGGTCCCTGTAGGAAATTACCTGTTTCCATTTGAGAAGCTAAGTCATCTAGACCCTTTGTCCTCCCATCTCCTGTTATGGTTAGATGTTAGGATGATTATCTGTCACTTCTGTATCACCCTTTACTGCACACCTACCTGGTACAGGGTGAGGTAGGAAGACTCATAAATGCACAATATCCCTGGTGGAGGAGTTCATTGTATTGTGTTGTGCTTGTTGGTATTGTCACCGAACAGGATGGCAGTAAAGAGGCTTGCTGCTAGGCATGGGCTGCCTGTGGAATCTGGAGGTAGTTTGACTGATAGTCTGGCTTTCCTTAGTATTAAGGTGTTACTGTAGCGCACACTGCTGAAATAGGTAAGCCTTGGTAGCTTAGCCCAAGAGCACTACATGCTGGGCCATTTACTTTCTAGGCTGTCATTTGGCAGATTTGTCGGAAGCTGGGATTTAGGAATCCAGGTTCCTTCCACCTTGAAGTAGTCCATTGTCATCCTTGCACAGGGAAGCAGGGGACTGTCTCCTCGGGCCAAGCTGGAAGTCTCACAGATGCTTTTGCCCTCACCCTCTGACTGGAGCCCAGTCACATGACCACAGCCACGACAGGCGTCATCCAGATGGAGAAAACGCACACGTGATTCCATTTGTATTTACCATCATACAGAAAACAGAGGTGATCGCTGTGTGAAAGTGAAAACATTTTCATTTATTTTAAGAGATCCATTTTTTAAAAAGTAGAAATTTCTAACCTCAAGGAATTAGGTCTTTTGAGCAGATGTTTTTCAAGGAAGGAACATGGTAATTATAATAAGTTGAAGTGCTTCAGGAAGTTGTCAGTTAAGCTGATACAAATATTTTGGAGACAACATAAAAATACTCTGAATTTAGTAGACGAAATGCAACAAAGGCATGGTTTTGAAGGGAAACGAGACAGCCTTGGTGACTAGCCAGTAAGGCTGTCAGTTTGTTTCTCTGGTATTGAAGGAATTCCCAAAGAGTCTCTACTCTAGTGTTGCAATCTTTGTAAAGGCACAAAGAGCTAGTAGCTAGAATAATTGAGTTCGGGTTTTCTGTTGTTTACCAGACTATTGATTTTTAGCAAGTACTTATACTCTTTAGTCCTCAGTAGATTTGTACAAAATGGGGACAAGTTGATTTCGCTGTGTATTTGTTATGTATTTGCTTGGAAGGTTGGGGAAAATGACATTGGGTGTGTGTTGCAAAGAGAAAGTTGCAGTGTATATGGAGATGGCACCTTCTCCTCTTCACTGTTCCCATTGGGATCATGGGAGTTGAGGTGAAGGTGTGTGTCTGTTTAATCATCAGTTTAATTTTGTACCTCTTGTTTCTCTCTCAATGTCTGTGGCTGAGATATCTTCTGCCCCATGTGTCATTCTGCTGACCCTCCCTGAACCTTTTGGAGAGATGGAGGACAGAGAGGTAAAGTTGGGAATTATCACATCACAAAGCACAGCCCTGACAGTGTTGAATTAGGAGCGGCGAGGCTGCGTCCTGGGCACCCGGCTGCCCGCATGGCTAGGTTATGCCCCAAAATAATTACAGGGAAACTTTATTCTTTTAAACACTGCCTGGCCCGACTAGTTCCAGTTTCTTATTGGCTAGCTCTTATATATTGTTCTAACACATTTCTAATATTCTGTGTAGCCCACGAGCTGGCTTACCAGGGAGGATCTTAACCTGCGTCTGTCTGGAGTGGGAGAATCATGGCGACTTTCTGATTCAGCTTCTTTCTCCCAGGATCCTCTTCTGTTTACTCCACCCACCTATGTTCTAACCAATAAAATGGGCCAAGGCAGTTTCTTTATTATAATTAACCAATGTCCTTCCTCCATCACTGACAGTAGCCCTGTTCTGTCTCACCTCTGCACCTGTTATATGTGAGGTACCAAGGGCTTCCATGGTGAGCCCAAAAACCCTTAACAAACAAATAAACAGACAAACAAATAGACAGACAAACCTCAAAACCAAATAGAAACATTCCCTATGATTCTAATTTTAAGGCGCTTTAACCCTGCTCTATTCCTTCTTTATTAATAAACTTCACTTTTATAGTGGCTTTGATGGTGTGTTGATCGATGTTTCTGTCCCATCAGGTCCCACAGCCATTTAGTCCCAAATAAACACACAGAGGTCTACATTAATCATAAACTGATTGGCCTATTAGTTCAGGCTTCTTATTAACTCATAACTTATATTAGCCCATAATACTTGTCTGTGTTAGCCACATGGCTTGGTACCTTTATTGGTGGGCAGTCACATTTTGCTTGCTCTGTGTCTGGCTTCCTCTGTGTCTGGATGACGACTGTAGACTGAATTTTTCTCTTCCCAGAATTCTCCTGTTCTTGTCGCCCCACCTTTACTTCCTGCCTGTTCACCCCATCTATACTTCCTGCCTGGGTACTGGCCAATCTTCATTTTATTAAACAAGTACAAGAAACAAATCTTTACAGGGTAAAACCATTGTCCTGCAGCAATGGTGAAGTTGAACTACAGATATAGAGAACTCCCTTAGAGGTTCTGCCCCATGGCATGTGTTATTCTCTGTTTCCTTCTTCTCTTTTTTCTTGTATTGAATATCATCTTCCATTAGTGTGCTAGAATCTATTTTACAATGGAAGAATCTACATTAATGCATCATAATCACTCAAACTCCATAGTTTACTTAAGGGTCTATTGTTGGTATTGAACACTTGACAGGATTTGACAAATGTCTAATGGTATGTATTTAGGCTGCAGTTTCATTGTTCCTTGGACCCTGTGTGTTCTGCGTTTTATCCTTCTCCTTCTGTGTGTAGTGTGTGTAGTACCTCTTCCTCTTTCCTTAGCCTTACTCTGTTTGTCCTTACAATAATAACTGCCCTGCTGTTTCTGATTCTTTCATGTATGCTCATGAGGAGAAGCAGCATCAACTAGTGGTTGAAATTGTAGTTCCTTATCTCAAAAGATGTGGTAAGAAGATTGTAAGAGGCAGAGGTTGGGAAGACCAGAGTGAAGTAGTGCCTTCATAGCACACAGAACTATTGTACTCATGAACCCACGATAGTCCTAGATGCCTGCATAAGGTCTGCAACAAGATCAAGCCAGTCAATATTTTAGCACAGAATAGGGTGGAGTCTGAGGAAATACTGGCAGTTGGTGACCATTTGGTGATGTACGGTCAATATTCCTTAAGGGTGTGGCCAACCATGCTCTGTTGAATGGCCCCGTACCCGTGAGTACATAAAGATCATACATTTGATTAGATGGATTATTAAGAGAAAAAAACAAAGATATGAAGTTAGGAGGGGTGGGGGATTAGAGTAAGGATCTAGGAGGAGTTAAGAGGAGGAGAAAAAAATGAATATGACCAAAATACATTGTAAGTAATTCTCAAAGACTTCATTAAATATTAAATTTCAAAAATTGTAAGACTGAATACATTACTACATGGACTCAAATCCTGGTTCCTTTATATCCAAACACTTGAATTTGGGGTAGATACTTCACTTCTCTGTATTAGTTCCTCTCTGTGTAAATGATCCCACTACAAAGGTAAGATGAGGTGAGATGATACTTATTTCATCCTTGCTGCTTCGTGCCGTTAACCTAATTATCCATTGTTTAACTACTATTCTGAGGACTAACCAGCCATCATGTAACATTCTTGTCTTTCCCTCGTTCAGGACTGTGGGCATGCTGGAAAGGCAGGAATGTAAATGTGAACTCAGCCTTCAACTTTTCAACATAAGTGTCAACATTTCTGAACTCAGAATCATAGCATCTTGAATTAGACACAGGAATGGTCTACAGCTTGACCAACATCCTCATTTTGGATATTATGGTACATCATAACACACAGGCCTGCCACTGTAGAAGGAGCTGTGGGCTGCTTCCCACCACCAGGCTTCCAGCTCCCGGCCACTGGCTAGCTTTACCCAAAATAATTACATGGAAACTGTATTTTTTTAAACACTACCTGACCCATTAGTTTCAGCCTCTTATTGGCTAATTCTCACATCTTGCTTTAACCCGTATTTAGTAATCTGTGTAGCACCACAAAGTGGTGGCTTACCAGGAAAGATTTTAACCTGCGTTTGTCTCAGAGAGGAGAGCTATGGCATCTGCCTCATTGACTTCTTCCCAGCATTCTGTTCTGTCTACTCCAACCACCTATGTTCTGACCTATCAGGCCAAGCAGTTTCTTTATTAATTAACTAATGAAAGCAACACATAAAAAGAAGACCCACCTACATCATGCCACCATACCCTTCCCATAGAAACACAGGGCTGAGTCGTGATTGTAATCACCTTGGCCCTTGCAGATGTGCAGTGAGGAATAAAGAGTGGGTGGTAGGTGTGGAAAATTACTCTCTACACAGTCAAGAGGGGACACTTCCTTTAGAATCCCACTTCTCTTGCTGAGGTCAGATGTCTTCCCTTCCTTTGCTGCTCAGTTGTTGAACTTGATAGGTCTCTGTGGGAAGCACAGCCCCTATTTCCTGTGCCTCCCTGTCCTGGTTCAGGTAGTTTACAGTCCAGGTGAGGAGGAGGAGAGCTCTGGATAACTAATTAGCAACATGGATCACCCTGAGACTCTCAGACCCCATTCAGAGTTCACTGGATTAGAGCTCAGTGCCCAATAAATCGAGTCTGATCAAGGATTTTCCCTAGGGACTAGAGTCCTGTGGAGTACAGTCTTGGAGTCACAAGGTTACGTAGAGGAAGCAGCATGTATCTAGGAAGTCTGTCTTTGTTCTATTCCAAAGACATTTGTGCTTTTGGCTTTACAACATTCCTCTTGGAAGCTTTGATTTTGTCTTCCCACTCCCTGTTGATGCTCCCATGCCAATTTTTAAGCTCCATGGATACATACCTCAGAGCCAGAAAATTCAAAAGGAAGCCCCCTCTAGCACCTCGCTTATTCTTATGCAAATTTTAACATGAATTCCACAAGGGATGTGGCAACTTTAGAAGGCAGCTGCAAATTCTTTGGCATTTTTCCCATTTATAGCTGGCGGTGGGGGCTTACATTTTACTTAGATATGGACAGTCAGTCGTAGGACAGATTCCAATAGCAAAAATATGATACAAGATGGCCTCTGAAGCTAGGTCTCAAAATACAGTTTGTGAGATAGGGAGGTGGCTAATTGGCAAAGTGTCTATCATACATGGGGACCTAGTTTGGATTCCCAGTACACATAGGAAAGCCAGGCTTTCAAACAGATAATTCAGTCACCCTTGCTTTCTCATGTCTTCTGCACAGAGACCCCAGGCACTGAATGACAGAGACAAACCTTCTCTGTTGTTGTGTCTAAATTCCTATACTACATGATTCATGAGCATAATAAAATGGCTATTTCTTTGTGTGAGTAAGGTCAGGAGTGTTATGCTGTATAGCAACAGGTAGCTGAAACAGGGGGCTTCCTGAAGCCATTTCCCAGGTATCAGAGAGGCAATATAGATGGATGCCCATCCAGAAGACATTAAGAATCATAAAGTTGGTAGAATACAAGTTTATAAGGCAATCTGAATTTTACTCTGAAAAACCCACGGACCCCAAGGTACCACCAAATATGAGTTTCCTGATGAACCTCTTTCAGTATGGCTCTTTTAGATTTTGCTTCCCCAAGGAACTCAACTTTATGCTGCGTGTGCTTTTGCTGGACAGAGATGTAACGAAGAGAATTGTCTTTGCTGCTAGATAAATGTGGCCAATGACAAAACAAATACAACTGCCTTGCTCAAGAGAAAGTAGCTTCCAGGACAAACACACTTGCACAGGCTGGGGCTCTTGAAAGAGTGGTAAATACCATGACAGCTGCTATTTATACTGCTCAACTGGACTCTGTTGTGTTGGCTCTTAGGCTCTTATACTATGGCGAGCGATTATCTTTCCACGTTGCATTAAATTCAGGCGATAGTAAAGCACAGGGAGAATTAAAGTTAATCAGGATAATAGTCTTAAAAATACTGGGGCTGGGATATAGAGGGAAAGATAGGAAGTCCTAGTTAAAATCAAGCAAAAGACAAATAAGGAATGCAGTCAGACACGGGATAAATCAGTCACTCAGCAGACAGCAGGGTCCATACATCATGGGTGTTGGTTGCTTAATTACCCCGTGAGTAAGGGACGTCCCACTACTAGAATGTTCTTCATTTCCTTGACACCTGCAGTGGTTTCAAAAGCCAGCAGAAGCCTCAAAGCCCTGCAGTGCAGTTTGTTAGGAAGAATAACTGTGGGTCCTGAGCAAAAGGAAGAGAATCGTTAAGGAATGGCATCCCAGCATCCTTGTATGATTCAGGCAAAAGCGAACTCTGGCAACATTTATTCCCCCACATCTTGGTCAGCTTGGTGTTCCCCATCCGTTTCCCTTCCACTCACCACTTTTCTCCTTCTGCTGTATGTCATGTTTGTGGATGTTTTAGTCCTTTGTGTCTGGTAGTGCAAGTAATAAAACCCAGAGACAGAAATTGGGGTTCATGCTGAAGATCAGAAAAGCAAAACGGCCAATCGCTAGAGAAGTCTTACCTCTACCAAGGCCTGGGTGACTGAAAACTGAGCCCCGAGCCTCTGTCTCCACCACTCTTACATTCCCCTCTAGTGCTGGGATTAAAGGCATGAGCCACTACCACCTGGATCTGTTTCTGCTTTGATCTCGTGTAGCCCATGGTGGCCTTGAACTCCTGAGAGCTGTCTGCCTTTGTTTCCCAAATCCTGGGGTTAAAGGTGTGTGCTACCACTGTCTGGCCTCTAGAGGCTTAGTTTTGCCCGCTGATTTTCAGGCAAGCTTTATTTGTTAAAACATAAGTAAAACATCACTACAGTGTCGTGCCCTTCAGTTCAGCAGAGGCTACACTCCCTCAGCTGTTCTCACAGCCCCATTCTATGAAGGAGTTCACATTCCTCCCGATGGACATGGCTGTGCTTCTATGGTGTATGGGTCTCACTCTGACTAGATGCTGAGTTCTTTGAGAGAAAGGACAGCTTTGTAGTCATTGTATGCACGCTAACATCAGCATGCTGCCTGAAGTGGAATGGGATATAGAATTCAATTTCATTATCTTAGAGCTGGATTAGCCTCTCAGCTAGTTGAGATCATTTGGAATCATAATTCTGTCTGGCATTTCATTGAGTATTTTTCTCAGTGTCTCAGCAACTTTAAATTTGGTAAGTAGGTCCAAAGAATGAAGATTTCATTAGGGCATGTAAAAACACACTCATCCCTTAGATTTGCAGTGCGTGACAAAATGATTTTGAGATTGTTTCCATAGTTATTGATGGTATTTCTTGAGGATGTTGTGCTAGGTACATTTCTAAGCATTTTTATAGCCTCCCCCCCCCCCCGTATCAATGTCTGTAACAATTCAGTGGGAGAGAGTTACTGACATAAACCCATTTCTCAAACTTAGAGGGAACCTCACAAGGTCAGAGCCGAGAAGCAGAACCCAATTAGCCCTGATGAATCTGACCCCAGAGCCCAGGCCTTTAGTCACTATGCTAAGTTCTCTATGGTATTTCTATTTATATACAATTATTTATTTCACCCAGGCATCCTTGAATCTGGTCAGAATGGAGTTAATGGAGCTGTTTTGTAAAGAATCCCATTTCCTCAGGGTAAAAAAAGAGTTTAGTTGTTCCTCCCCCAAACAAGATAATCTTTCTTTATTATATTTTTCTTCATCTCCTCTTTTATCTCTGTCAGGAAAGCTCAGTTCATTATTGGCCATTATAATGCAACAAATCTAATCACAGTTGCTGCCTGGTCTCAGTTCTTCACTGGAGCCGCTGTGTGAGGACCCACTCCAGGCCATTCTCCATCACTTTCCCTCCATCTGCGGAGGTTTTGCCTGAGCAAACTTTGAAGTACTCTGATCACTGAAGTCTTTGATTCCCCACTGCTCAGAACTCGAGGTCCATCATACAAATGGCTCTGGAGTCCTTCTTTACCATGGTAGCCACTCACCACTCATGTGCTGTGAAATATATGATGGTTACTTCCTCTTCCCCAATTGCTTGGCAGCTGGGGGAGTCTATGATCCAGTCAGGATTCACCCAACACAGGCTGTGGGGTAGAAGTTCTCATTGCATTGGGAGTTCTGAATCTTTACTGATGATTACTTCCCTGTCCCTGCCTCCCTGCCCCCCCTCCCCGAGTTGGCAAAGGCTTGTATCAGCACCCCTGCGGTTTCTGATGATAAGGTTCCCAGTAAAGGACCCCATGCGAAGGTGTCTAGTGCCTTTTCTCAGATGGTGTTTTTTATTCAGAGTCTACATTGTTGACATTCTGCTCTTGGTGCCCAGGCCATGAACTTTGTCCTGAGGTTTCCTAAAGGTATTTGTCTTATCCTGGAATTGTTCTGCTAGCAACAAACTGTAAACTAATTCATGGCTGAAAGATAGAGGGGCTTTTTATAAAGGAAAAAGGGTGTATGTTTGACCCAAGACATAGAAACGTGCCTATTTTTCTAGCGGGGACACAAGCTGGTCTAAAACATGTCAAGGAAGCTCTAGTAATTGTTTTTTCTTGTCTCTGTAATACAAAATGCACAACAAGAACGAGTCAGGGAGGACAGGCTTACTTTGGCTTGCAGTTTGAGGTTACAGTCTGTCATGATGACAGGAGCCAGAAGCAGCTGGTCACATTGTGAACTCCCCATCAAGAGGCAGCGGAGATGGATCCTGGCCCTCAGCTTGCTTTCTCCTTTTCCTTCAGTTTGGGTCCTCAATTTGTGGAATGACGCCATCAACATTTAGGGTTAGTCAATTAACCTAATCTTGAAAGGCTCATACAGACTTGCCTGGAGGCAACTTAAATCCTGCCAAGTTGACAATCAACTGCACTATCTCTCTCATCAGTCTCATTCAGTGTTATTTGCTCTGCACAGGTTTGGTTTACTGTACTGATAGCTCTTCTCTGCTCAGAATGGGGACTAGAGAGGGCTTTCCCACAGTAGTGTTCCCAGTTCTCATGTTTCACGTTAGTTAGCTAACTAAGGACACCAATCTTACATTCTCCATCCACAGCCCCCACATCCTCTCCTGTGTTGTACAGCTGGCTTTTGCCTCTTCTCCCAGATTTGTATAACAAAATACAAGGAGAACGAAGACCATCACAACATCAAAATCTATCCTATTAGATGATAGGGGTTTAAGATGACAAAATAAATGCTATTATGACATTTCAAAGTCAAAATGATGGGCCAGACTTCAACACATATACACACGTTTGTGTGCGTGCATGCACATACGCAAGTTCATGGCAAGATGCTTTACTTCATACGTTGTCATCAGGGAATGATGGTCCCTATCCAGAAAGACAATACAACATGCTGATGAAGATAAGGGTCAGCAGGAATGGTCACGCATTGTTGGTAGAACTGTGAAATGGTGTACCAACTTGAGAAGCCACATTCAATATTTTCTCTTTTATACTCTCACCATATAATTGGCACATGCACAAATGACTTAATAGGGAAAAGCTATATATACACAAAAACTTGAACTAGGATTTTCATAGCAGCTTTATTATTCCCAAACTTGGAAACCATCATGATATCATTCAATGACTGGTGGGTAAATAATGTAGAAAATGGAATACAATACAGCACTAAAAAAGATATCATATACAAAGCCAAGAAAAAACACAGAGAAGCCCCACTTCAGATGCATATTTCCAAATGGAAGAAACCAGTATGAAAATGTTATGTTCTGTTTACTTGCTATTCTATGATATTCTATAAAGATAAAACTAAGGATACAGTAATACAAGCAGTGACTATCTAGGCACAGGATCAGGGTAAGCTTAGGGTGAAGGGAGGGAAGATGGACTGGTGAAATACAAGGGATTTTAGGGCAGTGAAGACAGCACAGTGGTGGCAGTTGCTGATAGTTATTAATGGGGATTCATATGTGGGAGACAGAGGGTATATAGGGCATCTTTGTACCTAACTTTTAATTTTTCTATAAATTTAAAAGGGTTCTAAAGCACTACATTTTTAATAGGGAGGCTAAAGAGTTAGGTAACCCAAAGTCTAAGATAGAGTACTGTTCTTGCATAAGACCCGAATTTGTTACCAGAACCAGTGTCAGTTGTTCAAAAGTGCTTGAAACCCAGTTTTAGAGGATCAAGAACCACCTTTTGGCCTCCTCAGGTACTTGCATTCATGTGCATTTACTGCATCGATCATCATCTGTCATCCATCCATCCATCCACCCACCATCCATCCATCCATCCATCCATCCATCCATCCATCCATCCATCCATCATGTATCCATTCATCCATCCATCCAGCATCCATCCATCCACCCATCCATCTATCATCTATCCATCCATCAATCTATCCATCCATCTACCCATTCACTCATCCATCCATCTACCCACCCATCCGTCCATCCGTCCGTCCGTCCATCCATCCATCCATCCATCCATCCATCCATCCATCCATCCATCCACCCACCCACATATATACATAATTAAGAAATAAAAACAAGCAAATGAAAAAAAAAATCCTCAAAACTATTGTTTTAAGTCAGAATGTCTGTCCCTTTTACCAAATGCTTTTCTTTAATTCCTTCTCCCTCCTTATCTGTGTTCAGGGAAGGGGGAGGAGATTAAATTAATGAATGAGGAAATTCAGGTCAAACCACTGAAGAATAATTCCCTAAGTAACTCAAAACTCGGGGGTCTGGTCGCAAGTCTCTTCTCTGCTAAGTATGTATCCCTCATCTTAACACCTCGACTCATGCCCCTAATGCTCTTTTGGATAAATTTTCTCTTCTCTACATTATGTAGTCATTTATCAACTGTAACAAAATGGATGAGATGATGACTTATGAAAAGAAAAGGTTTATTCTGGTTCCTGATTTTAGAAGTTTTAATTCTATGGACCCATTGCTCCCCCGCCCCCCGCCCTGGGAGAAGTGCTAGACAGCAATGGTGTGAACACATGCTAGAACAACCTGCTCATCCCATGGTCAAGTGGCAACAGAAAAAGAAAAGAAACGAGGCAGGATCCTACAGTTCTCTCTGGGATCACACATCCAATGTTCTAAGGAATTATGCCCTAGTCCCCAAAATCCACAGTACCCCTGCTCTCCCAGAAAACAAGCCTTCAATGGGTGAATTTTTGGTGTACACTACTAATTTTCAAATCACAACACTCATTGTATAGACTATTGGTGGAACTGTCAATCACGTTGCCCCAACTGAGAGTCAGCAGAAGATAATATATAATATTAAAAGTAATTAATTTGTATACGAACTAGAAGAAAAAGGACAAGAAAAAAATAGCAAGAAACAGACAATGTCAACTTTAGTCACACTTTTGGGACTGATTTAGATAACAGTGGTCTATTTTCATTAATATTCTTTCTGTTTCTGTCTCTGTGTGTGTGTGTGTGTGTGTGCTGTGCATATATGTGGGATGCTTGCATGACATGGCATATGTATGGAGATCAGGGGGAACTGGTGCCCTTTCTCTCTCCTACTTTGTTGAGACAAGGTCTCTTTTGTCTTGGTTCTTTTCAGTGTACTCTAGTTTCTTAATTTCTTTGAATAAAGTCGTAACTTCTAGTTGCTGCTATTCTGTTTCAATTAGCCAGAGTCAAGTTTGTTGTTTATAAGCAAAGCAAACAAGGACACAGCCAACTGATAATGATGCCGTGTTTCAGAAGGTTTGGGTTCGATAGGTCCTGTTACCTGGTTGGTTATGTGAGCATCATTTTCTTCTGACTCCTGACAGGAGCTGGAATGTTACTAGGCAGGGTATGGTGGGCAGAGCCTTCTTCATTTCGGATAGAAATGCCTGAATCTATTGAATCCACGAGTGAACCTGGATTCATGACTAGAGATGTTTTTTGTTTTTAAACTTTTACACTGATTTCTGCGGACATATCTCTCAGGTAATATTCAATTAGTGTCAAGTCAAAGCCAAACAGACTTTAAGTAGTTTAAAACTTAAAGTTTCATGGATTTTCTCCTTTTGTCAAATTTATTCTTTGTGTCTTTGACATCATGCATCTCCATCTCATTCATCTCATTCCCCATCCCTTCGTATCCACCTTCTACCCTCGCAGCCCCCTCCCTGCCCTAAAGAAAGTAAAATTTAAGAGAAAAGAAAAGAGAAGGAAAAAAGAAAACCAATGTTATCATGGAAGCTGCAGCATGACACAGTGAGTCACGCAGTAAACCCTTTCATTCATATATCTTTACTTGCAAGTATTCATTTCAGAGTCCTTGGTCTGGTTCAAGGGCTCTGGTCTCTGTTACACCAGCAATGCTGGGCCCTCACTGAAACTTGTCTTGGTTACCCTGCTGTTGCCCTGTGTTGTGGATATCCCATGGCTTTGAATCTGCAGGACCGGTTCCTTCAATGGATTTGCTTCTTTTATCTGTCAATAAAGATCATGAGTTACCTGAGAATTGGTTTAGAAGGGTACAAAGTAGGAAATGCGGCTTGCAGCAGTTTGGCAGTGGACAGATGTAAGCCGGGACCTATGACTTGGAAAAACATAGGGTCTCTCCCCTCCTCACACCCCTGCATCCTTGAGACATGTTGAGTCATTTTATTCTCCTGCCTCATCCTATACTAGTGAAACTTTTTTTTATTACTCTTTGATGAGATTTTCCTCTTTCTCCAAGTTCTTTCTATAGTCTTTTGAGAATTCCTAAAAGTTTCTGTGTTAAAGTTACAAAGGAAAATAACGCACATGTAGGTGTGTTAACTAAGAGTTAACTCTCATTCCGCATCTTCAAGCAGATTATAAAAATGTTTTGAAACCAAGATGGCTGTGGGCAGGACTATCTCCATGCATTTTTGTTATGATAATCAGGATGCACTGAGGTTAAGTGAGCATCCTTTATGAATATTCATAGAAATTAAGTGGATCATAAAATGGCCACTTGGTTTTGGTAGACTCTTTCTAAAAACAGCTTGTATTTAATGGCTATTGCTTTCCTCTCATAAATGTTTTATTATTATGCTCTTTCAAAAAAAAATGATAGTAGGATTTTTTGTTTGTTTGTTTTCTTTGTTTAGACTCAAGAGTATGTGAGAAATGCTACTGGTTTGCTCCAGGCTATTTCCTTTGCTGCTTTCTAGACCCTTGATCCTCCTTAAGATGTGGTCCCTTGTTGATGGCCAGAGGCAAGCATTCTTCTTTCAGGCCTTTCAGACTCCGGAGCTTAATCAATACTTGGGACTTGGAAGTTCTGTAACTCTAATGGGAAAACCTGGCTTTTCTGACCCTTTAATGCTAGAGGTTTAAGCGTGAAAAGCCTGGCTGTGCCTAATCCACTGCCTCTCGCACTTCCAACTGGTGCTTGGGACAAGCTCAAAGGCAGAGGCTAAGGGGAGGCAGGAGCTGGTGACTTAAGAGGCTGAAGAGATTTTCTCTGTCTGAGCCAAATTTTTCTTCAGACGGTTGTGGGATTTGACACTGGAGTGCAGTGTTCCATCTCCCTTTAATTCGAGGACTTTGAAGGCACCCATGTGACTTTAAAGGCATACAAATCTACTCCCTGAATTCTATTTCCTTCTACCCAAGGATGGCAACGAATTCCATGCAGTGGTACCCCAGGCACAGGGCCTGATTGCCTTCCTCCAAAGATACTTAACGGTTTCGTTCTCAGAAGTTTGCTTTGAGATCTGTTTCACATCAAAATGCATTTCTCTGACACATGTAATCCTCCGTAAGCTTGCCTAGAGAGCTTGCCTTCTCGTTTTCTCCTGTGTGTATGTGTATGGTGTGTGTGTGTTAGAACATGGGAGATATCATTTAACTTACTTTGAAGATGAAAATTAAAGTAAGATTGAAGACACAGGATCATGTTCTGAGACAGAAATAAGACTAAAGGTAAACATATGGAGGAGGAGCTTACATTTAAAGTCAGAAGGGGTATGGAAAGGCAAGCAAAGTTCACAGCTTCAAATTGCTTCACTTCTGTGCTTATGTAACTGGTTAAATTAAAACAAACCACTTGTTTATAGAAGAGAGACTCACTGTAAGATGTAGTGAAAGTATTCAGATGAATAAAGGAAATTGTGTCTGTTCTTTCTCCCCCTCCTTACAGTCCTCTGCTCCCAGCCATTCCACATATGTGTTGTGCTTCTCCTGGGTTTTCTGTGCCCAGGCATTAGATGTTAGTCCTTAAACAGCATGTATATAAAAGTGGAGAAAACACTGTTTCTCTCAGAGTGTTTTTGAGATAATTCTAGGGTGTACGTCACTTGTACAAATGTGAATGGCATAAAAATAAGAGCTCAGTGAGTACTGTGTATTTTTTTTTCCAGACAAACACCTGCAAGCTGCATGTTTTAAGGAAATAAAGACGGTTCCACACTGTGGTATAAATTATTATTTTAAGCTAATTATATGACTAACACATTAAGGATTATTTTATTTAAATGTGTGCATATAATCACATTGCAGTTAATAACAGGTTTAGCCTTTCTTTCTCTTTCCATGCCCTCTATATTTGTATTTCGTGAGGAAATCTATTTAAAAGGTGTGTTGTGTGTGTGTGTGTGATATTTCCCCTTGTTTTCATATGCACAATATGCTTTTATATAATTTTGCCATTGTCTTATGTAGATTGTAAAATGATTTACTGACTTATAAGATTACAGCATGCAAGAGTATCATTATAACCCTTTTAGCTTATAGAAATAAGTTTCTCTGAACCTTACTTTACTAACAGGGCTTTCAAAACTTAGATTTTTAAATTCTGATAGTCACTGAGAAAATCTTTGCAAACCCTTAAGTTTGGAATATAAGGTGAAAGTTTCTGTGCTGGTCAATTAGACCCCAAGGATATCAAGTACAGATATCTAGGAAACCCCTCTTTCCTAAATGAAGGGGTGAAATTGGCCTTTTTGTTTTTCTCTTCTCATGTTTGCCAAGGAAAAACAGAGCCTGATGTGATTATATCGTCTTTACCTCCTCATGGAATGAGCATCCGTCAGATGCTGATGTGGGGCACTTTTGGGCTTCCTGTCACTAAAAGAAGCCTTGTGGAAGTTCTAATTGACGAGTTTTCCTGATATAATGTTATTTATATTGTAAATGATTATAAGTTCATTATTCCCTTCTTCAAATGATAGTCATTAAACTTTCATTTTGACTTTGTTTTTTCAATCTGTCTGTCTGTCAGTCTGTTTGTATGTCTGTATGTATCTGTCTATCTACACATCAGCATTACTCTACTTCTATTTCTCGTTCCCTCACCTGGTGCCTTCCTACTCTCACCTTCCCTCCCCCTTTCTCTCATTCTCTGCTATTTTTCACAATGTGACATCAAAGTACCCTTAAAATGTATAACTATGTATCTTTCTGTACTAAGGATTTTATTGCTGGGAATAAACTCCAGAGTAGAACTGCTGAGTCAAGGGTATATGTGTTTTTAATTTTAATAAATGTTACCACAATGTATTTTAAAAAGGAGCCAGTAGCAACTGATACTTTACTAGCAATATACAAGAAAGGACTTTCCCTTCCTATGCCCCACTGGCAATTGTTATTGTTCTTTTGCCAGTCTCATATTTATAAAATAATAATTACTGAATTATTCCCCATTTTCACGAATACTTGCACTTTTAACCCTTCTCTAAGTTCTGTTGCTATTTGAATTTAGACTGTGAACTCCAGTTTATAATGGAGAATTGCTTTCTCTTGGCAACTTTCCTTCTTGTCAATTTAAGAAAGGTTTTTTTTTTTTTAAAGGAGCACATTAATAGGTGCTGAATTGCACTTCTCAGCATTTTAATTTATTTATGATGCCTTGTAGGGACTGGAAATTTGGGTCCCCAGAAAGCTATGTGTTAAAATTCAGTCCCTAATGTGATTGTGTTCAGAGATGGACCTCTGAGAACTGGAGTTGTTGCAAGAAAATGATCCTAGAGGTTCATTGTTCAGTTTGCCATGGATTCCATAGCAAAAAGCAGAAAGTAGACCCTTACTAGGTACCAAAGCATCAGCACCTTGATCTTGAACTTTCTGACCTCCAAAACCATGAGTAGTAGAGACCTCTCTCTCTCTCTCTCTCTCTCTCTCTCTCTGTGTGTGTGTGTGTGTGTGTGTGTGTATGTGTGTGTTTAGGTCAGAAGGCACCTCTAGGTATCAGTCCTTGCCTTCCACCTTGATTGAGACTGGGTCTCCTTTGCTCTGAGTACAGCAGGCTAGCTGGCCCCTTTATTTCTGGGGATTCTCCTGTCTCCACCCCCAATCTTGTCCCCAGAGCCCTGAGATTACAGAGCCTGTAGTCTTTTCTCGTGGACCTGCACTCAGGTCTTCACACTTGTGTGGTGAGGGTTTTGTCTGCTAGTCCATCTCCCCGAGGTGCATTTGTCATTTTGAAGGCACCTTACTTCTCTTCCTGTGAACTGTATCTAGTTCTCTCCTTTGTCCTGTAGAATCTGTAGGCTTTCTCCCGTAATCTCTCTCTGTACAGTGAAAGTTAGATCTGTGTGTTTTGGTTTTGCCCTAACAGATGTCCTCTTGTGTGGATACTGTTGGAAGCAAGTGTGAGTCCTTTCAACTCTGACCTTAACACTTGCCATATCATACTCAAATATTCTGAGATTTACTTGTAGGCATTCTTCTCCTTTGCGTTTGTGTGCTCTCTTGTTCCCATGTCAATCCCACACACTGACTCTTATTACCAAGCCTGCACGGGATGCTGATATTTAACACGAGTCATTGATTCTTTTTAAAAAATCTTATTTTTTTTTTTGTCAGGCATTTAGCACCCTTTGTTAACTTTTAGATAAAAACCTTCCCAATTAATCAAACTTCCTGTAAACTAGTTGTAGAAGTTCTCTTCTTAAGAAACAGTACACACTTCTAATTTTTCCTTATTTTCTATTGCAGAGGTCCACAACCCTTGTGGGTTTTGAATGACCCATCCACAGGGTCATCTGAAACCATCAGAAAACACAGATATTTACATTATGATTCATAAGAGTAGCAAAACATAAGAGTAGCAAAAAATTTTATGGCTATGGTCATCATAGTATCAGGAAGTGTATTAAAGGGTGGCAGCCTTAGGAATGTTGAGAACCCTGCTTTATGGGGCTGGAGAGAGAGCTTAGTGATTACGAAAGTTTGCAGCTCTTGTAGAGGACCTGAGTTCAGTCCCCATTCCCTACACAAGAGCTGCTCACAGCTGCCTGTAACTCCAGCTCCCAGGGAAATGACACCCCTTTCTTACATCCGCTGCCACTGTGCTCATGCTCACAATGACCCCCGCCCCACACTTTTACCTAATTTAAAAGTAAAAATCATTAAAGTCTCCATAAAACTATGGATTTTCATGTGAATTTTTTGTTTTCTTATTCAATATTTACATACTCTATAATTTTTATTGCCAATGTGAAAGAGTTTTATAATTACCCTTTTACTGGTTTAGAGCTTGGAACAAATATTTTTGCTTATTTATTTTATATGAGACCTCACCTCCACATCTTAAAATTAAATTCAGTAATTAAAAGCAACTTCTAATTTCTAAATTTTGATCATATTACCATGGTGGAACTCTCCTTAACACTTTGACTGTTGCCATGACATCAGACATTTCTATTTACTCCCACTAAAGGTCAGGGTGGCTTGTGAAATCCAACCCCCCTCCCCTGCCCAGGGCAGTGTGTAGCAGTTCCGTGTTTTTTTTTTTTTTTTGGTAAGTGTGAGGGTGCAGAGTTTCCCTTTATTCCTTGTTTCCAAAGACATATTCAGTTTACACCATCAATATTTATCCCTCTGTTTTTTGTTATAGATTCCAAGAACGTTAAGTAAGGGTGACAGCAAGGCTGTAGCCAGGTGGATAAAATCAGAATGCAAAGAATCGACAAAAGTAATTCTTGCTTTAAATCTCACCAGATAAATGCCAAGGTTTGAGAACCACTCTTGTTGTTGTTGTTGTTGTTGTCCTCCTCCTTCTTCTTCTTCTTCTTCTTCTTCTTCTTCTTCTTCTTCTTCTTCTTCTTCTTCTTCTTCTTCTTCTTCTTCTTCTTCTTCCTCGTCCTCGTCCTCCTCTTCTTCCTCCTCCTCCTCCTCCTCCTCCTCCTCCTCCTCCTCCTCCTGGTGTAACATGTTGCTACATTTCCTAGTTTAAAATCTCTTATGTGTTCCTGGAATCAATCCAACATATCCATAAGAATAAAGAGGTTTTGAAACACTGCTGGGTTCCATGTTGAAAACATAGTCACAGATATTATCTGTCTTTCATTACCCCCTTTCTCTATGCTTATTGACTTTAATAATTAAGTGTATGCTGTCTTCTAAGATAACTGCTACCTTCTAATTCCTCAATAATCTAAATGATACTAGATGATACCACCCCACCCACTTCCTTTATTTTTCAAAGTCAGATTAAGTTGACTGGGCTTTCTACCTGTCCTGGCTACTTTTTAAAAACAACTCTTTAATCCCTTCTCAATATGCTCAATGGCAATGGCCGACACTCGTTCCCATTGCTTCCTAGGTGTTAACCGTACTGATTTACCTGGCTGGGAACTGAGCTATCTGCTTCAAGGCTTCCTAACTTAGTTAAAACATTTATTTTCCTGTGATGCTTTTCTTTCTCCAGTGGATGTTGTTCAGTTTGCTTGTTAATTTCTCATTGTTTATTTCAGTGTGAATGTGTACTTCTTTCCCCTTAATATCTTGAAATGTTTTTCCCTCCCTTTTAAAGTTTTTTATTTACCCTTTAGGGGACAGGGAAGTCAATACAGAAGGAAAAGGAAAGCAAAAAGAACATCAAGAATGTCTGAAGAAAGGCATAAAGAATAATACTATTATTTATTTACCTAAAATTATATATAATACATAAGCATCTGTGTAAATACATAAACATATACCATTACACAGAAACTTTCCACCTGGGATGACTGTGCTATCCCAATGTGCCACAGACCATCCAACAAAACCCCTAGTATGAGACATGAGGAGCTTCCCTACAAGTTGTTGGTCAGGGCAATACAAGATTCCCAAAACCTTATAGGCTATTACTGTATTCTGAGTGGCCCTCCAGAAGTTGGAGGTAACATCACCACTGCTGAAGAAACTATGTACTTTGGACATAAGACCCCAAAAAATCAAATGCAGATCTAAACTGAAGGCCCCTCTCTAACGACTGGTCTTTGTGGTACCAGAAGGTCCCATGCAAGTTTACAAGGGAAGAAAGAAAGTAACAGACTTATCCAGCTAGGAGACCCATGAATCTCAACAGGCAGCGATGCAGAATAACTCTAAGGCTACAGTAGTGGCTTTCATAAGTAGTGAGGTCCCTCATCACCTATAAAAGTTCTCTCTGGAACTCCTCTCAGTAGGACAGTTCATTTGCCTTCTAGACAAGAGTAAAGCTTCTTTTTAAGTTTCAAATACAGGATTCATCCAGGATTTTGATTCTTTATTTTTTTATCTAAGATATTTAGATAAAATTATTTATAAAGATATAAATCGTGCCTGATTTACTTATTTTCATAGTTGATTTTCTTAGAGAAAAGCACGAATTTGATTTCTTTTAACATAGTTTGCTTTTATTGGTGTTGGTGGTGTTTTTTTTTGGGGGGGGGGAGAGGAGACAGGGTTTCTCTGTGTAGCCCTGTCTGTCCTGGGAAGTAGCCCAACAGAAACCTTGAAGTCAACAATGACTTTGGATGTGTCCCTTGATTATCCTACTAAATAATTTACTTGGAAATTATATTATTTTTAACCATTAGGACTCTTTTAGAAGGAAAGGGGATAGGAAGAATGGAAGGGAGGAGAGGTCTGGGCAAGTGTCCTTAAGTTCTTATAGTTTTTCTCTGTAAGCTGTTGTCCAGTCTTCTATTCTGCCAGAACTTAGGCTCTTTTTATCTTGCTTAATTTTTCTCTTTCCAGCCGCTTTGCCTCTGGATCCCACAAACCTCGTGTCCAGCCCCCTCTTCCTCCTTTGTCTCTTCTCTCCGCCTGAAGGTTGTGTGTGTTCCATGCATCTGTCACAACTCCCTCTACACCCCTGAAAGAGAGGGTGTGCTTAGCACCCTGAGGCCTCTGTTGATCTATCGCTCCCGTGCCTGACCCACTTAAAGACTTTGAAAAGATGCATTCTATTTGCTTTTGCAAATGAGAGCTTCTCCTACTCTACATCAGATTTCCTTGGTGAAATTAAAACTGTCTTCTAAAGTGGAAGGCATTTCTTTGTAGGAAATGTGAAAAGTAAGGGGGAAGAAAATTAGCTATAATCTCATAACTTAGATAAAAATCTTTGTTATGAGTTTGGCATATTATGATATATTTTAGTCTGATTTATTTTTTCCTTTCATGGCTATATTTTTATTCTCTACTTTTTCTCTTGTACATTATACCAGAAGAGACATTCTGGTATAGATATTTGGTCTCAATAGCTGTTAAAGAAACTTTTGATTTCTATAATGCTGCTTGATCTATAAAATATACAAAGAACTCAAGAAATTGGTCACCAAAAAAAACCCCCACATAATATAATAAAAAAAATGGAGTACATACCTATACAGAGGACTTTTAACAGGAATCTAAAATGGCCAAAAGACACTTAGGAAATGCTCTACATCCTTAATCATCAGAGAAATGCAAATCAAAACAACTCTGAGATTCCATCTTACACCTGTAAGCATGGCCAAGATGACAACATATGCTGGAGAGGTTGTGGGTTAAAGGGAACACTTCTGCATTGCTGGTGGGAGTACAAGCTGGTACAGCCCCTTTGGATATCTGTATGGCAATTTCTCAGAAAAGTAGGGAACAACCTTCTTCAAGACTCAGCAATACCATTTTCGGGAATATATCCAAAGGATGCTCAGCCATGCCACAAAGACATGTGCTCAACTATGTTCATAGCAGCATTGTTTGTCATAGCCTGAACCTGGAAGCAACCTAAATGCCCCTCGACCAAAGAATGGATAAGGAAAACTTGGTAATTTTCACAATGGAGTACTAAACAGCAGAGAAAAATAATGACATCATGAAATTTCAGGCAAATGGATGGAGCTAGAAAACATATTGAGTGAGGTAACCCAGACCCAGAAAGACAATTATCATAAGTACTCACTCATAAGTAGTTTTTAAACATAAAGCAAAGAAAACCAGCCTACAAATTATAATTAGAGAGAACCTAGAGAACAATGAGGACAGTAAGAGAAATATACATGGATCTAATCTACATGGGGAGTAGGAAAAGACAAGATCTCCTGAGTAAATTGGGAGCATGGGGACCATAGGAGAGGGTTGAAGGGTTGGGGAGAGGCAGGGAGGGGAGCAGAGAAAAATATATAGCTCAATAAAATCAATAAAAAACCCTCTGTTGCTCAGATTTCAGATTATTTTATGTTATAAATTCCATTGTATTTATATATGAACAGAGTTTTTTGATATTAGAGAAACATAATGCCTTAATCAGGGTAGGCAAGGACATTTAATATTTTCCTACCACCATATAAGTATCATACATGTCTATCTTTGCATTCTGGCATCTCTTCTACATGAAATTCTAGAATTTAAGCATGAAAAAGGCCTTTAATGTTCATTCCTCCCAGCTTCCTATAGATCCTTAAATTCTTCTTAGAACTAGCGCACTTCTGTTTTCAAGGATCTATTTTATTACTTTTAATTATGTGAGTGCATGCGTGTGTGCCTTGGGGAGGTATATACATGAGTGTTGGTGTCCACAGACACTGGAGGTATTGGCTCCCCCAAAAGCTGGAGTTATAGGTGATTGTGAGTTCCCTGACACGGGCTGTCTTCAAAAGCACTCTATGCTGTGGTTTCTTAATAGACGAGTAATCTCTCCATCCTGCGAATGACCTCTCTACCTCTTTACTTGGTTTTTAGCTCTTTTCCTTTAGCTTGACTCTTTGCTGGCTCTCCTTTGCTTCCTCTGTTATGTTGTTTTCCTTTTCTCTGTAATAAATAGTAAATGCCTCCAGTTCTCACATACCTCTCTTCACCCATTGGCTGGCTGGCTTCCAAGCCCTCGGAGACAATGGTTGATAGCACTTATCTTTCTTTTGTTTTTTTTTTTTTTTCTATCAGACAGTTCTGCTTGGGAGCCCAGCTACATTTTACAATATTAATGATGTGCTGTAAGAACCTAACATAACATTTTATAACCCTATAACAAATCTTATTATCAGATGACAATGAGGTACAGTACATTAAATATTCATCATCCTTGGTTTACTTTAAAACTTTAGCCAGGAATAATGCACAGAGGCTGCTTCAGACTAATTACTGTTCTAAATATATAGCTGGGTTTTCAATATTTAATGGGGGACTCGTGAAGCCTTGATTGAAAACAACGCGATGTATTAGTCAGATGCCGCACTGACACAAACCATGAAAAACATGTCCTCTTATTTTATGGACAGCACCGTTAGGTTTCTGCAGCGGTGGCAGTGCTATCTCGGAAGGCACACAGATCTCTCGGTATATTTCAGAGTGCTTAGCCATTCCTCAGTTTGAAGGTTTTACTTCTGTCCATTGTCAGTCTGCAGAGTAAAAGACAGAGCTTCTGCCATGAACCCCTGAGTGCTGGCCTTCTGCCAGCATGTCAAAGTTTTTATGTGACTTGATATTATGGAGTAGAATGTTCCCCCGGGAGCTATGAACACAGTGTCATGATCATCACGTTTGGACTTAGGCAGTGACGGATGGCACAGATCAAGTGAATGACTGAAAGTGGAGATCAGGTGTGGTGCGGAGGAACAGGGACACCACGGATCAAGCCTCAGCTTTAAGTTCTATTTCTCGTGTTTCCCACAGGGAGGTTATTTCTTTAAGGTGAACACATGTGAAAATCAAGACCTTATCATGATAGGGTAGTAATCTGTCAAATTTTCTGAGTACATGTAGCTGGAATTCTTAAATTGTCAATCAAGAGAGAGAGAATCAAGTGGGAAGACTCTTTTGAGGAATTAGAGTAAGAGATTGAACCTTCTGAGCCTCCCAAGGCAACCCTAGTCTTAAAACTTTCAGGAATATTCTGAACTCAGAGTGTTGTATTAGCAGATTATGGGACCCAGGGGTTTTCAAATACAGTGTTGAGGCACATACGAACAGTAGGCTTGAGAAACCCGCAGAGAATGTAGAGCCAAAGCACCAATACTTTTGAAACTAATATGAGTAGAGATAGGTCTGAAAACAACATAATGACTGTGTCTAAAGACGTAATGTGGACTGGAGAAATGCTCAATTGGTAAAGCATTTGGTGTATAAATGTTCAGACTGCAATATGATCCTCAACACCAATATAAGAAGCTGTCTATAGCGGTATATGTCCGAAGTCCAGGGCTGGAGTTTGGGGGAGGGAGACACAGGTGGGTTCTGAGAAGTCAATTGCTAGTTAGGCTAGCTAAAATGAAAAATTCCAGGTTCAGTGATGCACTGTATTCAAAGAATATGGTGGAGTGATATTAAAAGGTAAGATGACTTTAACTGCTGGCCTCTATGTGTGCATACACGGGAAGTGTACCCCCACACATATTTTCACACACAGTCACCACACACACATACAAAACTCTGCAGTAATAATAAAAATAAATATAGTGCAAAATTGAAATTATTTGCAAGTAATGAATCAAGAAGAGCCTTTAGACATGGATAGTTAATTTTAGATTTACAAAAAAATAGATGAGTTCCTGAAATGCAGACCTAAGTGTTGAGGCTAACAGCAGATTAGATATGACTGATGAGAGAATTAATGACCTGGAAGGTTGATTAATGGAAATTATTCATAGCGTCACAGAGAGCAAAAAAGAGATAGGAAATACAGATATGAATGTAAAATGAAGACAGCTTAGCCTGAATTTAATTGGGGAGGAAATAGAGAAATAGGGGTAGGGAAAGTAGTGTCGTATGGGGACTTAAGTTTGTGTCTACTGTGTCTACACCTTTTGACTTTCCTCCACATGCTGGATGGAGCCAATTTCATCTCTTTCAGGAATATGGAACAGATTAGAAGCTTGCTTGTAACAGGAACACAGTATGGTATGAAGGATCCTATAGATAAGAGGCTGTTAAGTTCCAGTTAAACCGTTTCTCTACCCAATTTCTTGCCATGTGAGGTGCCATCACCATAGTACAATGACATCGTGAGGCAGGAGGAGTCCCTCTTAGGAGAAATTGACTTCCCACTAACATCAACATCAACTTGCTAACCAGGAGAACTTAGCACTGAGGATCTTCCTACCCTAGTCAAGTCTTCAGTTGACTGTGAGAGAGACTTAATGGGTGTTCCTGTTCCAGAGACACACAGCTGGACTCCTCTTAGGCTCCCTGCACACAGAAATAGTGGAGTAACCACCACTTACTGCATCAGTGAGTATGCGTTGGTGACTTCCTAGATATTCTGAGAGAGCTGGAAGAGAAAATGACTGAGAAGTTTTTAAAACACTGGTAACATATATCAGTCAATAAATTCACAATTCTTAAAACATTTTAATAGGCTACATTAAAAGTAAGCAAAATAAAGCAGCATATTTGAGTAAAAATGGAAAAATATGAAAAAAAATTTCAAAGAAGCCTAAGGGAATGAATTGTAACCAAAGAGAGGAGTCCTTAGACTAAAGGTAAGCACAGTTTCTTGAGAAACAAAAATATTTGTTTTGGCCTTGAGCGACTATGGTCTTGTCACACCTGCTCAACTCTCTTTTCCTACAAATGTATCTGCCTCTATACAGATGAATATTTCAGTAGGCTATAGGCCATAGGACATAGTTTGCTGGCCCGTCTAGACTAGAAGCTGCTGTGTGAGCTATACGATTAAAGAAGTCTGAATATCTTTAATGTGAAAATCAATATAATTGGGAAGTCACAATTTTGTGTTGCTTTCTTTTTTAAAAGAAAGCAACACTAAGTTTTTAAAGTCAGTACAAGATTGAAACTTGAAATATCACAGGATCCTCACTATAGAAAATCTCAACGAAGAGACTTCAAGGAGAAGCAACATGGTCCCTGAGTGTTGGGGACTGGGGACTCTCAGACCCTGAATTTCCTGGTACCCCTTGGTGCCGGAGTGAACAACTTGTTTTCCTATGCTTGCAGCTGCTCTGAGCAAACAACTTGTTTTGCGGCAGCTGTGAGCATGAGACCCTCAGGAGTTCCTGATGGCAGGGGAGTGGTTTCTGGTAGGCTTGCAGCTGAGAGTTAGAGCATGGCCATTAGTCAAGGAGATCTTATATAAGCTGCCCTGAAATACAATAAAGGGGCATTCTTGGCGTTACCTGTTCTCTCTCTCTCTCTCTCTCTCTCTCTCTCTCTCTCTCTCTCTCTCTCTCTCTCTCTCTGTGTGTGTGTTTCAATCTGCTGTAGCCATACTGTAGTGCGTAGGGTGTAGAGCAGGCATTGCGATACACCTGATGAAAAACTTTGGAGGTGACAGGAAACCAACAGTAGAGAGATGTAGTTTCAGATAGAAGAAAGGACTAGAACAGCCTCAGTTCAAAGACAAGGCACATGTTCTCATCTCGTCCTTGAACGTGGGTTACTTAACTTATATCAGCACACCATGCTGCAAATGATAAATATGGATAAAATTACTTGTCAGTTTAAAATTATCCAATGAAGTACACTAAAATGAAATTAAAAAATGATACTTTAAAAATACGGAAATATCAGCCTGGTCTACAGAGCTAGTTCCAGGACAGGCTCCAAAGCCACAGAGAAACCCTGTCTCAAAAAACCAAAAAAAAAAAAAAAAAAAATACGGAAATATAATTGTACAACAACCATATTTAAGTTGTTACTCAAAAAAAAAAAATTACCCAAACTGTCTCTCAGGAGGAAAAATGGTGGCACTGATACTGTGTTTCCGTAAGTTGAAGGTTCCTGGTGTAATTTCAGATGTGCTCATTCAGAAGCGGGAAACAAGCACACGAGCTGCAGAGCTAGCAGGGGTTAAGAAGAATGGGATGACAATGGAATGACAATTGCTAACAGAGAAAAAAGGCCAAAAAAAAAAAAAAACTAGGAAAAAATACCTCAAAAAGGTGGGACAAACAGCCTACAAGGAGACCTATATTCTGGCCAAACCTTAAATGCCAATGGTTACTCAAATGTAAGTTAATTAAAAATTCCAATTATTGAAAACTATTAGTCAGATTAAAGAAACTCCTATATATTATCATAGTATTTTCTAAGGCATAATCTAGAAAATAATTGCTGTGCTAGCATTAAGTTTATAAAAGCTGATGTAGTCATATCAAATTAGACCAACTAGAATTTAGGCGTAAAGACATGACTGGGAATAACTGGCTCACAGTGTGAAAATATGTCACTGAACAGAAAGGTAGGATTGGGTGCTGCTTCTAGTGTGCCCCAGAATAGATTAAAAAATGACAGACTACAGGGAGAACTGTATAATACCTTTAATCAAACTTCTTTATAGCTGATCAAAAAGTCCGGAAAAAAGAGGCTGGATTTGAAGTCTGTAATAAACAGTAAATGCAGAAAATAGAAGAGGAGAAGTGGAAGTTGATGAAATTGCAACAAGCAAGGACATAGTCAATCAGTGAACCTGAAAAAACTACTATTGATTACCCTGAAATAAAGCTTATCAACCCTGGTAACAATAGGATAGATCAGGAATGAAAAGGGAACATTATTACAGAGCCTCTGGGTATTTTATGAAGAAAGGAAGATGATCACAAAGAATTTTATGACAAAAATAAGTCAGCAGTAGGTGGGAACATTCTCAGGAAGGTATTACCTGCAACATTTTTAAAAAGAAGACAGAGGAAGTTTGAAATTTCCATAATTTTCAAAACTTTCTCTTTGAAAAAATCTATAAACCATGATGTCTTAAATGAAGACCAATCAATGCTCAGGAAGTAATTCTAACCATCACCAACTCTTTTAGAACACAAAAGAAGAGGAGATGCAGAGATGGTTCATCACTTAAAACCATTTACTGTTTATAACAGAGGATTGGAGTTTAGATTCTGCCACCTACACCAGGTGGGTCACACATGCCTGTAACTCAAGCTTCAAAAGAGCCAACATCCCATATGTACACATACATAGTTCTCACAACTTAAACACACACCCATGCATGCACACACGCACACATGCATGCATATGTATACTTGTGTACACACACACACACCTAAGTGAAAAAAAGGACAGTAAACTGCACCACTATATGGCAGTAAAAGAAGCTGACCAATTTCAATCATGACAATAATGCAACAATCCCAGGACAAACACAGTAAATTTAATTGGGCATGATATAAAAGGATGAAGATCCTATATATTTCTTAATATGTATTTCTACTTATTTAGGAAATTGTATATAATGGTAAAGGATCATACAGTCATCTTAACAGCTGGAAAAAATTATGTTTTCTTTGATAGCCATTTGTAAAACAAACTCTTATCAAATAACAAATAGGAGTTTTTTTTATTTGACAAAGGATAGAAAGAACTTAAACATTACATTTATGATGCGATATTGAAAGTTAGCCTGTAACCTTGACTGTGTAATGGGATGTTCACTATTTATTTTTCTCTGAACTGGACATTCTGGTGTGTAAAATCAGATGTAGAAAAGGGCTTAAGAAAAAAATAAATGTATTTTCTTGTTTGTAAATAACAAAAAAAATCTACAAGATTTAAAACAATCCACAGAAAAGTATTACACGCAACAAACAGGCTTACTGAGAGAACCAGAAAGGAAATCAGTATTCTAGAAAACCACACCTCAGTGTTCTCAGTGGGTACAAAACACCAGTTAGTATAATGTGTTTATTTATTTATGGTGAAATTAAACAGAGTATCTCAGGCCCATCTGAGTTGACACACAATGTGGGAAAATGAATCAGAATTGCGTTCTGTGCTCAACTGTCTACCCTGCCACCCAGGGCCATCCTACACTATCACAAAAGTATATACCACCCACCATGTCTCTCCTGCTCCCAGAGCACTTTTGTTCACCTTCCTATGAGAGGATGGAGACTGGACCGGGGAGTCAAACACCAATTGCTTTACTTCCAACTTTGCCTTAGTACAGAGCTGGTCCCTAAAGAGTTTTACTGTAGAAATCCAATTGTATGTCCATAAACCAGAAGCAAACAGAAAATGAAATGAAAGAAAACGTACGGTTACAGAAACAAACATAATATCAAATGCCTAGTAATAAATCTAATAAAAGGTGTGCAAGCTTCTCTGGGAACGGCTTCGCTGTTAAAGATGGACAAAATTGAAGAGATGAGCCTCAGGCTAGTCAAGTAATTAAGAGCGCCGGATGTGCCAGGCCACACGGAGGCAACCGTGATTGTGAAACAGCCTGCCAACATGCTAGTGCACAGTGTGTGTCCAGCCTGGGGGACAGATGTGAGCTGAAAGGACACATTTGGCCAGTGAATTTCAGCCAGGAGGAGAGGTCTGGATTTCAGCCAGGTTTCGATACCTACAGATTCTTAATTAGATGTCACCCTCAAAGAAGAGGCCAGCAATGCTGTTACCAAATACTGTCAGACTCCAGATCTTCAGCGGCCAAATCAGAAAGAGGATTTGCTCGGGGAGATGCGGTTCTCTTTTTTCCTGAGAGGAGTTGCGGGGCAATTAACATTATACTGAGGACAAGTCTATGAGATTAAAATAATGGCTGTTTTTAATTCCCAAGTGAATCGAGACTTGACATGAACTGGTAAAACCTACAGTCGGAGAACTAACAGAGCCAGGCTCCCAGGGACCACAGGTAGACCCTAAGGGTGCAAGTCTTTTGCAATACAGTAGGCCATGCTATCTCCAATGTTTTGTGGCATTGCGTTGCATTTGGGGAAAAATGTTTCTGGGCCTTTCAGATTGGATACTTAATTAAAGCTAGAACTTTAGGGAATAACATTTCCAGAGTGCATGCAAACAAAAGTTCAAAAACGTATGTGTATGTGTGGTGTCCAGCAAGGAAACCATGGACAGAATTCAAGTCTTCTTGGTATCTTGAAATGTCCTTGCCTTATGAATTTGTAATTATAGTAAGCCTGTAGCATATCAGACTCACACACAAATGAGAAAATTTGGGTGAGAGAGAGGTTACAGTTCCCTGTCTCTGCAACATAAAGCATGCTGGTTGTGAAAGCATTTGGTGCAGGTCGCTGGGCATAATCATGTCGATATGTTTTGAATATTTTCTGGAAAGGGAACAATTCACATCCTAGAGTTGAAGAACAGAACATATGTATTCCTAACACTGTTGTTAGAATGTCTCGTTTATAGACAGGGAAACTGAGGCAAAGATCAGAGAAGTAATTGACTATCCAGAAAGCGGGTGCCATACCAGACCCATCTATACTTACTGTCCAATGGTATGCTGTCCTAACAAAATAACAGTTAAAAAAAACAAAAACACAAAAACCAAAACCCAAATCTTGCCCTGGAGTCCTGAAAGGGAATATTCTAGATGTTAGTCATTAAAATGACCAGAAAAGGTGAAGTGTTATAAGAGAAAATGTAATATAGCTATAATATTTTGGATTCATGTCTCCTGTTATGACATCTGTTTAAGTATTTAGATACATCTTGATTTCAAGCTCTAGAATTTTGAGCTGTTTTATTCAATTGAACATTTATAGAATACTTTGAATTAAATATTAAATCAAATCCCCCAACAGAAACAATCTTCGGTATTAATGCCTGAGATGTGTTAAGCTCATAATTCTGTTTCAATGGGTGTTTGGCAATGAGTCACTGAGCAGGGCATTCCGAGGGCATTTCTAATATCCTTTAATTAAAACTCACAAGAGTTTGTTTGATAAAATACCAAGGAAACCAATTATTCTAAGGTATTTCTCTGCCAAGAAACCTTGCACAGAGATAATGCAGTTTTGTCCCTCAGAGCCACCTGAAGTGATATTTGCATTCAACCCCCACTGTCTTGACTGAGTTCCCCTAAGGCAAAGCCAGGGATGATGTGAATTGTTTATTTGGGTTGCTTTCCAGCTGTCAGCAGTGATGTCTAAGGTCAGTGGATATGTGGGCTGAATGCTCTACCTCCCCAGAATTTACATGGTTAATTCCAATCCCTTCCCACCATGAAGCAGATAGGCAGCGGTGGGAAGATCATAGAAGCAGGGTCCTTATGAAGAGTCCTTGTAAGACCACATACGTCCTTAAAAGAAGCTCAGACTGGCTTCATCTTTTTCTTCTTTTGGGAGATGAGAGAGTGCTGAGTCTAAGTGAGGGACTCTTGAGATAGTCTGCCAGCACCTTATCTTGAATATCCCACTTGTGGGAACTGTGAGGGAAAAAAGAGCAACTAAACAAGTCTCCTTGTTTCTGGTAGTTTTCTCCTGCTGGCGAAGGGGAAAAGAGAATGGCTATCCTGTGTTATCTAATTGGCGTCCATTACAGGAACTGTTGCTTATGACGGTGGAACACTTTCAGCTATTGTATGAGGCCCACTGCCTATAGAGCAGTTACAGAGAATAAGAAGGTGGGATGTTGACCCAGGAGCACCTGTCCTCTTTTGAGACTTTTCTCAATCTGAAGGAATCTCACAGGGTGAATGTTCATTCTTCAAGCTCCAGAACTGGGCATGTCCACCACTGGCAGGAGCCCCCATAGAACTGGCCAGTGCATTGATGAGGATCTGCATTGATGCCTGTGATGTATAGGACATCACTTTAGCCTTTGGATCCATCTCTATCCAGGCGCCACTTCCTCCTACTACATTTCATGGTACACCTTTCTTAGTATAAACCCCTTAGTAGGGCCACCCACATCTATTGAATACATTATTTTGACATAGGCTTGGTGTGCCAGGATACTCAAGCAGATGCCTAGGATTCTGGACCTCATTTATACCTTCCTGGTTGGACCTGAACAGTGATGGGGCTAGATCAGCCCAGGACTGCATACTTGGGTATCATTAGGCATCAAATTTGACTAATGCAGGCCAGGCTGTCTTATTTCTTTCTTAAACTGTATTTTTTTCCACAAGAAAATACAAAGAAATTGCTCTCATCATAGAAGCTGTTGAAACATACTTTCGGTGGTAAGGGGCTCCTCCTCTGGACCCCAGTGTCAAGGAGTCTTTAGAAAAAATAAGGATAAATGGACATCCTTTATAGGGGCCCCTAATGCTGCACAGTGTTGTTCCTGGACCAAGGGCATTGAAATATTCAGAATTTTTATGTTTTATGTGAAAAACCAGAAGTCAGAGGGTTTTTTTTTACACATTTTCTCAATATTTTATATTGGGCTAAGTTGTATGGTTTTTTAAAATTCTTTTTATAATATTACCGGTGATACATCGATGAGCTGGGATCACCAATTTCTGTAACTGCAAAAACAGAGCCATTTGTGGCTTCAGAATCTCTATGTGAAAGGTTGCTATCTCCTAAGGACTATGTGTATTAGATGAAGTTTTCTTTTGTTTTTCCAGAATCTCAGACTACTACTCTACCAACCCAAATCCAAAATAAAATGTTATTTTACTAAAACCTATTTCAGAGCAAACCTGCTAAAGTGTATACTTAATGGTCGCTAAGAACCCCTTTCCTACATACCCCCTTGCAGGGCTGTGTTCAGAGTCCCAGAAAAACCCTTGTCTAGACTCACAGCTATAGCTTAGCTTTTTATATCTTAGCCCTGCTGAGCTGTTTGTCCTCAGCTTGTAAGTAGACTCGGCCAGGTTCTTACATGGCCCTGAATTGGAAGAAATCTCTGAGACCCACAAAGAATTAGCTGCAAAAACAAGGCAGCCTCCTTCTTCCCAAGAGTTGTAATTTTGATTCAAGAGAAAATTGTCTCTAAAACCATAGCAAATTGAAGTTTGTGGTTTGGACTAACAAGGAGTTGTGTTACTATGATGCCAGAATAAATTGTCCTGCCTGGTCAGGAGCTCAGAGTTGCTGGAGGAACAGATTCTAATTTACCTCCCAAGCATGGTTCTTTTTCAACCTTGCCATCTGGGCCACCTGTTTCTCCACCTCTTTATTTGTTGGTCATTCTACTTTGTACTTTGTGGAGATTCTAGCACACTGATGCTTGGAACATCTATAATGTATATGTGTGTGGAGGAGTGGCGAGACACCTTGCTCATTTGTTAATATTTTATTAGGCATGATACCCCAACAGCATTTTTACTGTTGTTGTGGCAGTTAAAACAATGATAAAGGAAAAGGTAACTGCTTGCTTTTTGATTGTTTCGTTCATTCCCACATATGAGTGGACTTATGGGCAGGGGCATGGGTTTGCATTTGCTCATGGAGGCCAAAGAGCAACATCTAGAACATTCCTCAGATGCTACTCACATTTTTTTTTCCAGGGACAGGGTCTCTCAATTGTCCTGGAACCAAATTGGCTATAATTGGCTAGTCAATGGGTCACAGGAATCCTCCTGACTTTTCTTCTTCAGTGATGGCGCTGCTAATATGTGCCACTATACCCAGATTTATATGTGGGCTTCAGGGATTGAACTCAGACTCTCTTGCTTGCATGACAAGCAGTTTGTTGACTTAGCTATCTCTCCAAACCAACAGCTTTTCCCTCCTTCCCTCCCTTCCTGTCTTTCTTTTATTTAAATAACATACCAACCAGTTTCCCCTTTCCTTTATCAACTATCTCCCCTCCCCATCCACTCTTTCTCCATCTCCCTTCAGAGAGGGACAGGCCTCCCATGGGTTAGCACATCAAGTTGAGGTAGGACCATGCTCCTCCCCTTATGTTGAGGTGAGGCCAGGTTATCCAGCATTAGGAACTGGTTACCAAGGGCCAGCTAAGCACCAGGGAGAGGTCCTGCTCTTACAATTAGGCCTTACTAAGAGACCAAGCTACATGATGTTCACACATATGCGGAGGGTCAAGGTCTGTCCCATGTAGGTTCCAAGCCTCCATGAGCTCCTGTAAACTCAGGTCAGCTGTCTCTGTGGCCAACCCGATATCTTAATGACTATAAAACATGGCCCTAGTCCCTGTTGCAGGAGGCTGGTTTCCAAAGGTTTTTCACTTGCAAATGCATCATTTCTGACAATAGACATGATTATAGACCAGCTAACAGTTTGGGAAAATAAACTGAATACTTAACACGCCTCATTTCATTTTCTGACTAACTTTAGGGAGAAGAGCCATCATTACACCATTTTATAAGCCAGGAAACTGAGACTTGGGGTGACTTTCTCAGAAGGAAACAGTAGTGAATGGTAGCGGTATACAACCACCTGTCCTCCCTCACAGAAGTGCCAAGTAGAGATGTATTCAGTTAGGACACAGAATACATAGACAGCTCAGCAGCTCTGGAAATTCCCTTGTTCTTGACATTGACTCATGACAGAGCGGTGTAAATCCCTGGCTGCTAACATTTTCCCCGGATACTGTTTTCTGGAAGGCTTGGAGAGCGATCTTCCCCAGAGCTGCCTTTAAGGATAGAACATTACTACTGTATTAAACTGGAAGGCTTAGTTAGGATCAGCCATGCCTAGACACGAGATATCTGAGGGCTAGCTCTGAGGCACTGCCTCATTCTCAACATGGGGAAGGCTCTGTTTTAGTAGTTACAGGATTTTTGCTCTCAACTCACTTGCCAGAGATTCACTAGTAATATAAAAAGAGTTAAAAACCATACAAGTTGTCCCAACATAAATTTTTAGCAAGATGAGAGGGCTTTGTAACAGTAAATACATAAATATATCTACCTCTACATCCATCTGATAAGGTAGATCATCACTGACAGATTTTCCTAGTTTTCTACTTGGTGCCCTGGTGCTATACTTACCCATACCCCATTTCTTCTATCATTTATGGCTACATACAGTCCTGCTGCTATTCTTTATGCCTTCTTACAGCACAACGCCAGTCTATTCTTGTGGTTACTGATACAGTCACTCTCCACAAAGAATGTTCTTTCTGGTCTATCCATGAGCTCAGTCCTGCAGAGGGTCCCTGGGTTCAAGGTCCCTTAGAGAAAATCTGGAATAGATGTTAAGCAAATAAACTCTGCTATTACTGAGTTTGGGCTCCAATTTCATTCTGATGTTGGCTGTGTTTTGTGATCTGAGTCTTAATTTTTCAGAATCCTATGTTCTATCTAGAAAAAAATTAAACTGTAAAGTGTTCCCGGGAAGCTTGCATGATATTATGCATGTACCACCTGCAGCATAGGTACTCACACTTATGTATGATGAAAGATGAAAAAAAATTGCTGTTTTGTTGTTGCTTTCTCTCCTTTTTTTTTTTCAATTGCTATCCTTGGAATATTACATAGGGAGTCTGAAGTTTGTTTTACAGAATCTGCTTTTGTACATACCCTTCATCATCTTGTCCTCTCAAGAACCCTTCCCTTCAGAAAAATAGAGAAGATAATTAATCCTCATGTTGATGTTGGCTGCCCTTCTGTATATGTGCTGCTTTATTGGTTGATAAATAAAGCACAGCAGGAAATCCAAATATAGATAGAGAGAAGGTAGAATCAGGGAGATTCCATATAGCTGCCAAAGGAGAAGGGCACTGGAACCTTACTGGTAGGCCAAAGCCTCATGGTGATATACAGATTAATAGAAATGGGTTAATTTAAGATGTAAGTGCTAGCTAGGAATATGCCTAAGCTATTGGCCAAACAGTGTTGTAATTAATAGAGTTTCTGTGTGGTTATTCCGGTCTGGGTGGCCTGGAAACAAACAAACAGTCTCTGCCTACATCATGTTGTGCATGGAATATTGTCCAGGCAAAGAAAACCAGTGCCTCTTCAGAATCAGCTTGGTTTCTTCCCTGCCCACTGTCATACCAGCTATGCAACTGCAAAGAGCAAGAGAATCAAAATTGCCAACCTTTTCTTGTTAAGCTGATTCCTGAACTTCAGTTCAAACTAATGGTCATCCAATTGGGGGACACAAATGTCTTTCCTTCTGATCCAGAAGAATCAAGCATGATTTGGCTTCCAAGTAGGTACCAACCATAGAGAAGGGTATTTGTGCCTCTTATTTTACAAACCACCCTAAGGCCCCTTAACTCATAAAACATTTTATCTACACACTTGTGTGCAAAGCAAACTCCAGTGGCTGTGTAGTGTCCAGCCCACCTCTGCCATTCCTGAGCTACCAGGCAAGCAGCTTACCCTCTGGTTCCACCAGCCCTTGATTTTAGGTCTCACCAGTGACTTTCAGGTAGACATGCTGTGCTTTTCTTTCTCAGCATGCACTGCTTATCAGCTCTTGGAGTGAGTGGAAGTGTGGTACCTAACACACAGAGTTCTCCTCCCCCATCCTCTCAATGTCCAGAGTTTATGTACAGACATCATGCCACATGAAATAGAAATGTCAAGAAAGACTTTGTAGAGTGTCATTTTAATAACTTGTATTTATTTTTCTGTAACCTCTCTCCTTCCTTGACAAATCCAGCCTGGGTGAATCCCTCCAGTATTCACATCAAGCAAGAAAGTTATTTAAAGCACTGTCATAGTTTTATCATGGGAAACGATTTTCTTCTGCCTCCCCCTATTTGGATACTGTCAAAATTCTGGTCATATGCTTTCCTGCCTAAAACTAACATAACTTTTCACCGCCCCCCTCAAGCCATGACTCACTGTTTCGGGTTATTTTCTTTCTGAATAAATAATACCTTCTTCTTTTCTAGCCAGAAAGTTTTCTATGATTCCTCCACAGCTTATGCATTGAGGCCCCAAGACCTAGCCAAATAATTAATTTTAAAATGATTCATAAAGTTGTATGTCTCTGTCATGGCATTTTGAATTATGTGTATATTGCTGGATGGCTCAGTCTAACTGATTAACATGAGAATTATTCAGAGTTAACTTCTCTGTGATAGAATGCTTTATAGAAAAATTTAAAAATGTTTTACAATTATCTATTTATTGTGTGTGTATGTATGTGAATGTGTACTGTGATGTGCATGTTGACATTAGAGAAAACGTATGGCCTCAGTTCTCTATTTCTACCATGTGAACTCCCAGGATTTAACTCAGGTTGTTGGGTTCTATAGCAAGTACTTGTACCAGTTTGGCCATTTCTCTGTCCCAGTATCCACTTTCTTTGTAACTTTTTTAAAGAAAATAATGTATCACTTGATGTGGGAGTGTCATATATCAATCTGTTGATTTCATTGGTTAAGTTATAATAAACCAACTGCTTGGCCTCAGCTTAGAACATAGATGGGAGGAGTAAACAGAATAGAATTCTGGGTGGAAGAGGAAGTGAGGTCAGACTCTGCTCTGCTTCCGGAGAGAGACCCGACAGCTCTGCTGGAGCAGAGACGCCATGCTTAGCTCTCCCAGGCAGCTGCAACCCACGATGGACTTAGGCTAGAATCTTCCCGGTAAGCGCACCTTGGGGTGCTTACACACATCATTAGAAATGGGCTAGTCCAGATGCGAGAATTGGCCTGTAAGGGCTAGAGTTCATGGGCCAAGCAGTTCTTAAATGAATACAGTTTGTGTGTTGTTATTTTGGGCATGAGCTAGCCAAGCGGCTGGGGTGTTGGGGACGCAGCCCCGCCGCTCCTATTTCAACAATCACTAACTGAAGTCACCATGCTAAAAGATAGAACTCTGTTTTTCCCTTCCTTCCTTCCTTCCTTCCTTCCTTCCTTCCTTCCTTCCTTCCTTCCTTCCTACCTTCTTTCCTTCCTTTCTACCTTTCTTCCTTCCTTCCTTTCTTCCTTCCTTTCATGTGTGTGCATGTGAAATATGTGTGTGGGGGGGGTGAGAGAGAGACAGATAAGAGAGACACACAGATAGAGAGAGACAGATAGACAGAGCGACAGAGTCAAAGTCTCATGTATCCCAGTTTGGCCTTGAACTTGTCATATTTGCTGTATAACTGATTATGACCTTGAACTCCTGTCTTCACCTTCAAGGTACTAGAACTTCAGGTGTACCTACCACGTCTGGCTAGGATAGAACTCTTTAGTCTGCTGCGACACCATATTACCTGTTAATTCTATGAGATCAACTTTCTTTGTCAACTAGATAATTTGTTTTTATGACAAACCTGGGAGGTTGGGGCTGGAGAGGTGACTCAGTGGTTAAGAGAACTGACTGCTTTCAGAGGGCTCAGGTTCAGTTCTTGGCACCCAAATGGCAACACATAACCAACTGTATTTCCAGTTCTAGAGAATCCGATGCCCTCTTCTGGCCTTCATGGGCACTGCATGTATGTGGTGCACAAACGCATGCAGGCCAAACACCTATACACATAAAATATCAATATGTAAATATTTTTAAAATTAAAAACCTTGGAGGCTAACACTAAAATTATGATTTACACCAAATATTTTAGAAGGACATATAAGTGAATACAAGTAACATATTAAAATGACTTCCATCTCCAGCATTGAAACACTTTAGGGGTAGGGGAATCAAATTCAGTTGCCAAGGCAGTGTCACTTAGTTCTTGGAAGTAAACTTGGGTTTTGATCTCTCCTATTATCCACGTGGAAAACGTGAGCATAAGGCTTGTCTTGTCTCTTGATTAGTATGAGATGCATATCTGTTTCATTAAAGAACAAATGCTCTCATGCTAGCATCAGAGCAAAAATATCCACTCCAGCAAATCACAGACATGGAGGTTACCATTAAGGACACAACCCCGCTGGTGATTCAACTGACAATTCTTTCTTCCCAGTAGAGACTTGTAGCTCCAAATCTTCAGGTATGAGTACAGATACTTCTGATTTAAAAAAAATGTATTTTAATTTGTTAAAAGTTATGTGGTTTTGTGTGTGTCCATGTTTGAGTGTGCATGCCTTGTAAGTGCAATATCCACAAAGACCAGAAGAGGGTGTCAGATTCTCCAAAGCTAGACTTAGTAGGCACTTGTGAGACTTCTCTTGTGGTAACTAAATTCAGGGGCTCAGTAAGACTTGCAGGCGCTCTTAGCCCAGTATCAAGCACTCTGCATTGCTGAGCCATCTCTATAGCTCCAGGCAATTCTCTTAATAAACAGAAATGCTTGAGGGTTACATCATTTCTATCTATTGCTGACGTATAAGGCTGTTTATCCACATACCCAACTTGTAAAGTTTGCATCTTTTCACACTGCAACCAGACAACCAAAGAAAGAGTGTGTGCTCTGGCAGGAAAGGTTCCACGATGCTCCACAATGAACTACTTGCTGCCGGTAATTCAGCTTTAGTTCAGGTTGTGATTAGCTCATTCCTAATGTTTGATGACTGTACTGATTGCACTTGGCACTTTTGACTTTAGACTTAATGTTGAGTAGGTTTTAAAAAGTCTCCTGGTGACTCTGTTCAGCAAGAAATGATGTGAAAATATTTTCATCTTCGTTTTATTGCTGTGATAAACATTGTGCAAAAGCAGTGCATAGAGAAGAGTTAATTTTGTCTTACAACTTGGGAAGTCAGGGCAGGAACCTGGAGGCAGGAACTGGAGCAGAGACTGTGGAGGAGTGCTGGTTGCTAGCTTGCTCTCCCTTGCATGCTCAGCCTTCTTGGACAATGCAGAATGACCTGCCCAGGGGTGGTACAACTCACAGTGGGATGGGTCCTTCCACATAATTCCTTAATCAAGAAAATGACCCCAAAGACTTGCCTACAAGTCATGAGATGAAGGTAATCACCAAATTAACGTTCTCTCTTCCCAGATAAGTTTATCTTGTGCCAAACTGACAAAAAGACAAAAAAAAAAAAAAAAAAAAACCAACCAGTATAACGTACAAGGGAGACCACCCAGTCCCCTTCTGTCGATGTACTGATTAGGAGAAGGAACCAAAACCTACAGTTATATGGGAATTAGTCTCTATGTACCTAGCCTTTTTTTCACTAATGTAATGTAGTCTAAGATCATCTCTGTCATCACAAAGTACAAGATTTCTGCCTCTCAATGGGGGAACTGAATTCTATGTCGTGTATGTTCACTTTCTTTATCAATGCATCCATTGATGGGCATTTGGTTGATTTTATATCTTGGCTACTATGAATATTCCTTGTGATGGCTAACTTTGGTTGTCAACTTGATACACCTAGGAAAAGGGAAACCTTATTTGAAGAATTCCCTTTTTCATCTTGTTCAGGGTGCGTGTCTGTGGGTCCGTTTCTTGACTGTTTGTTGAAACAGGTATGTTTCTACCACTGTAGGTGATAACAACCACAGGCAGGTGGGCAGAAAGATAGCTGATTGTGAACCGACGATCAAGTTAGTGAGCAGTATTCCTTTCTGCTTCAATCTCCTGGTTTGAGTTCCTATCTTAGCTTTCCTCAAGATGGATTATAATCTATACAACGAAAGAAACCCTTTTCTCTCTAACTTGAATTTGACTATGGTATGTATGAGTATGGTATGCGATGAAAAGCAAAATAGTACAGCACTAGAGTAAAGAGGTTTAGCACATGCATCTCCCCTCATTTGGACACACACAGGGATGGGGATATTTTTAAATATCTTTTGTGGAACCTCCACATTAATGTCCATAATGGTTAAAATAAACTCAAATACTATTTATTTAATTTAAAAATATAACTTTTAATGTGTGTGTATGGAGAGAGAGAGAGAGAGAGAGAGAGAGAGAGAGAGAGAGAGAGAGAGAGAGAGAATATGTGCATGTGAGTACAGTTGCCCTTGGAGACTAGAAGAGAGCATCAGATCCTCTGGAGCAGTTACAGTTGGTTATGAGCCTCCCAGAAAAGGTGTTGAGAACCAAACTTAGGTCCTCTACAGGAGCAATGTGTGCTCTTAAGTGCTTAGCCTTCTCCCTAGTCCCACAACTGCAAAATTCAGTTTGCCAATGACCTTTCCTCTGTGTTTCCATCGTCCATTCTTCAAAAAGAATCAACTGCATCTTCTGCCGAGACCATAATGCTTAGACTCTATAATAGTCACTGAATAAACTCCACTTTAGAAATCTGTTTCATTTTTACTTGGATTTTTTGTTGTTGTTCAGACTTCACATGAACTCCTTTTCCTCAAGAAACTTTTCTACCTCAAAGACTTTTTACCTTTTTGTCCCTGGCTCTTGAGCGTGCTTTGATTTTTTTGTTCTCCACGACACCAGAAGCTGTTTTAGAATCTGAAATTTGTCTCATTTCCTATTATTTTTCCGGGCAGTTTCTAGGGGAAGGAGCTTCTTTGGGGCTGCTGGCCCCTTCACCAATTGCTGATCAGACTGTGAACAGTTAACAGATAAGAAGTGTGCACACCACAGCAGGTTAGATTGGCAAGCAACAGGCTGTGCGGGCTTCCTGGGTCTCCTTAGAGACACACGTTTATTAACTGTGCCCTTCAGAAGCCTGTGAACTTCAGAGGCTTCTCAGTGAGTGCTTACAAGAAGAGCAGGGGAATCCAGAGGAATAACTGAAATCCTTCACCCCTCTTATCCCACCTCCTTCACCGCTGCGGCACACACCCCAATCTCCCCCAGCACTGGGGTTGCCACAGGCATGCAGGGTACATCAAAAGCTTAATGAATCAACTATGAAGAGGACACTAATGTAGAGGGAAGTATTTTGTGTGTGAGATGATGAACAAGCCCATGTGGCCTTGCAAATGAGCCCAGGCTGGCTTCAGCTAAATCTGGTCTGGAGAAATCAGACAGAAATGAGAAAAAATAAATAAAATGTAAACAAGGTACCTTTTTAATCTGATCATTGTGAAGCTCTGCAGAAAAATTTAGTGTTGTCTGGGAACTGTTTAGAGATTAGTGCTTAGTGTAAGGACTGTAGGAAGACTGGGATGAGGGGAGGGGTGGGGGCCTTGGAGAGAGTGACCTAGGCATGGCTGCGGTAAGTAGTTGGCATTTTTCTCAAAGCTCATGGAGCTCTGTTTCTCCGTGAAACCTTCTCATCAATATGGTGAGGTTCCCTGCCAGTGTAAGATCTTATGCACATCCCCTGTGTCACAGCCCCATCAGCTGAAAAAGAGGACTGTACTAAGGATGAACGCTCAAGCAAGGCTGCCATAGTGAGCTCCCTTGTCTTGCGAAGTTGCTGACAGGATTAAGCTGAGGCTGGTCTCTGTGCACATGGAATAGGAAGCACACAGGTGGCCCTCAGCCTCCGTATAACCTAAGGACCAAAAAGCTGACGCTGACAGGAGTGAGGGAGAAGTGTCTACTGAGAGCCTGAGAGCATCCTGCTGTGCTCCTTCCGACCTTCTTCCCCCAGACACCACCCCCCACCCCAAGGCTTTTCCTGCTGGTGGTGATGAGCATTTCTACCATGGGTGGCCCTTTCCTTTATTTGTGAGTAAGAATTCTTTTGCAAAAAGAGAAAGAAAAAAAAAAACCACAAAAGCCACTATTTAATTTCATGTAACCTTAAGAAATAATAGTACTCAGTGGGAAGTCATAAAATCATTTGAAAGAATGCTTGTAAAGCCCCCCTCCCCCCCACACCTTTGTTTTTTGTTTTTTGTTTTTTTTTTTTTTTTGAGGAGACAGGGTTTCTTTCTGTAACTTTGGAGTCTGTCCCTAGCTCTTGTAGACCAGGCTGGCCTTGAACTCACAGAGATCCGCCTGCCTCTGCCTCCCCAAGTGCTGGAATTAAAGGTGTGTGCCACCACCACCCTGCTTGCACAAGATTTTTAATGATCCACACAAATATTTTTAATGCCAAATGAAAAAAAATCACATAAAATTATCGTTTCTATGTTGTATATGCTAAGACACATTAAAAATACCTAAAACTATATATAAAAAGGCATAACATAAGCTCCAAATGTTAGCACTGGCTCTCCCTGTTATATTTTTAATGTCCTAAATTTTTTCTTAATGAGCATGTTTCTTTTTAGAATAGAAAAAATGCCAAGTTTATTTAAAAGCTTATTTTTATATGTATGATCAGCTAAAGATAGAATTTAAAATATAAAACAACAGAAAGCCCACAGATTAATAATGTTGCTAGAAAACATAAAATTGCCTAGCCAAGATAATAAACTATTCTTTTTGTGTGTGTGTGTATCTGTACATCTGTGTGTGTTGTGTGTGTGTGTGTGTGTGTGTGTGAGAGAGAGAGAGAGAGAGAGAGAGAGAGAGAGAGAGAGAGAGAGAGAGAGAGAGAGAGAGCGCTTCAGAAACTTTAAAGTCTTCGGGGGAAAATATATATATAGCTATCAGTGTCCTAGTATGCTTCATTTTTAAGTTGCAGAAGACCCTGTGCTAATATATATAGCTATCAGTGTCCTAGTATGCTTCATTTTTAAGTTGCAGAAGACCCTGTGCTACAAATGGATTTATTAATTCATATAATCGGAAGTATCTGACTCCAGAGGAGGGTTGGTCAAGGAAATCAGCACATCATGGAGATGTAGGCATTTTCCTGGCTATTTGCTCTTCCTTTCCCAGACTCAAAGTGTTTCCAAGGCTGATGCACCTTTGATGGGATATTTGTCATGAGTTCCTAGGTTTTACAGCTGTTCATCACACTCATAGGGAAGCAGAAATTCTTAACATCCACAACAAATATTCTCAATTTCGTTTGCTGTTTTGTTTTCTGTTTATTTGAGGCAGCATTGTCCTATGTAACCCAGGTTGGCCTGGAACTCACTCACTCTCTTTTTCTGAGTTACCGAGGGGTGGGGTGGGAGGTCTGGGTTGAGATCATGGGTGTATGCTAAAATACAAGATTCCCTTTTGTCTTTCCTGTTTTTGCCATGTCAGGCATGGGACCCAGGGCCTTGCACACACCAAGCAGATATTTTTACCATTGATCTAGATTCCAGCTCTCTGTCTTCAGATACCTACACGTCTAATTGGGCTAACGTTAAATGCTCATCCCTGAGTCAATCACTTGGAACCATTTAATTGGAGAAACAGATGACTTAGCCTAGATGGTGCATTCCACCCCTTTCCCCCACATTGTCACCATCCCCAAATAGAAAATTAATGTCATGGTGTTCCAAGTACAGGCTGCCCTGGGATCTCAGGCAAGAGTTTTGTCTATTCTAAGGACAATGGAAAGGCATGGAAGATTTGTAATCTCTCTAAATCACTCCCAGTGACACCAGGTGGATGGATGAATGAGTACTCAAAGTTTTGTGAAATGGTTTTGGTGACTGTGAGAAATGAGTGCGGCTGAAGGTTAAGGGCAATGGAAATGGTGTAGGAAGCTCACCTCTGATGTTGCAACTCCTTGGCCCATTTATCTGGCTAAAGCCCTGAATTGTCATCAGGCCCACCCATTGTCTGCCAGGTCCCCATATACACATACTGGAGACATAGGGCTACTGACTTTTCGAAATGACAGCAATAATAGCAACAGGCATGCCAATGACGGTAGTAATGACACTGATGCTGCCAATGACAGTGATGATTGTGATAAAGGTAAATATCTTAGTCTTTGCTATTGGGACTATTGTAACTGTAGAAACCCTGCTTACAGTTGTTCAAGAAGTTATGTGCATATTGATCTGGAGAGTTCAGTTCTGGCAAAGCCAAGGTTCTCCATTTTTAGCTCTTGGATAACTCCACCAGGGCAGACCTGGTCATTTCGGGCAGATCAAGACTGGTACCTTGGTACTATTTATAGGACTTGAGGACTGGGTTGGTGAAAATGATCAGACATTTGGGTTTGAACATTGACTTAGTGATTCTCCTCAGGTCTCAGAGAAGGTGCAAGGAGCCTCTTAAGGAGGGATGTTTAAGACACTGAAGTATGAGCTGACCAAGTAAAGGTGATATTGGGGGAGGAGAATGGACATTCTGGGCAAAGCTGAGGAGCTGAAGAAAGACCTGCATGGCTAGAGGTAGCTTGTGAGAAAGTGGCACTGAAGCAATGAACATAAGCAGATGTAGCCCACACAGAGATAACTATGGCTGCGTGGTCCTTGTGGAATACAGCTTCTTCCATCAAATTACCATAAACATGCCGCTATCCCTGATGATAGTTAGAAAATGGCACCTTTCATGTTACTCTGTAGGAGGAGGGGGCCACTTGTTCATCCTGGCTACCCAGATAGCTTAGCCCTGAAATAACCACACAGAAACTGTATTCATTAAATCACTGCTTAGCCCATTAGCTCTAGTTTCTTATTGGATAACTCATATTAATTTAACTCATTTCTATTAATCTGTGTATTGCCACATGGCAGTGGCTTACCAGTGAAGATTCTAACTGGCATCTGTCTCAGGTGGAGGATCCATGGCTTCTCTCTCTCCACCTTCCTTCTCCCAGCATTCAGTTCTGTCTTTCCTGCCTACCTAAGTTCTTCCCTATCACCTTGTTAATGACAAGTTTAGCCCACAACTCCCATTTTACTATTTTTCTTAAGGACTCAAGCTAGCACACAGAGAAACTTATAAATTCTAATAACTGTTTATATTTAAGACAAAAATCCCTTCTTGAGTAGAAGTTTGGCTTTTGTAGTTATTTTTAAAGAAAAAAACACTTTATATTCCTTAAATCATAAAAGTTCTAGACACCTTTAAATTAATCTAATGGAACATAATCATTCTAATTATGTACATTTAAGTACATTTAAATGTTTCATCAGAACTTTTCCACAATATTAACTTTAAATCACAGCTGGGTTTTTTTTTAACATAACTAGAAATAGGATAATTTAAATGCCCTTTATCCTAAATAATAGGGGGATTTCATTTGGTTTGGTTTTTTTCCTTTTTAAATGTTATGGCCTATGAGATATATACTTTCTGTGAACTATAATAAATATTTCAAAAGAAGGGTCTTGTATGGTCAGATCTGTCTAGGAAATAGCACTTAGAATCTGCTACTGGGTTTATTCACCTAAAATATAGCTGGGTATGCACTGGGAACTGCAGGGATTCAGCACAGGATGTCAATGCCCCGTGTTTCTCCTGTTGTCATGCCTGTATGGCCTTTTATGTAGAAAGGGCCAATGGTCAATTAACAACTGAGCTAATAAACAAATGATGCATTGGAAAGAAACGGCCATGGTGGCAAGATGAAGACACCTGCAGTGGGCTGAGTGCTTGGGAAGGGGTGGTGGTCACAGATTCCGGAAGAGGGTGGTTCATTAGCTGAGACTGGAAAAGTGAATAGGAAGGACTCATCCATGAAGAGAGCGCGTGAGGGTTGGGAGCAACAGGTGTCCAAATAGGCTTGGAAATGAAAGATCTTTGCTGGTGGGAAGAGATAAAGATTTTGGGAGCCTGGTGGTGGTGGCACATGCCTTTAATCCCAGCACTCAGAAGGCAAAGACAGTGGAGCTCTGTGAGTTCAAGGCCAGCCTGGTCTACAGGAGCTTGGCATAGGAGGTCCTTCTGCATTTGTGTTGATTTCATTGGTTGAATAAAGAAGCTGCCTTGGCCTTTTGATAGGGCAGCCCTTAGGCTGGTGGAGTAGACAGAACAGAATTCTGGGAGGAAGAAGGCAGGCAGAGGGCCACCCACCAGAGGGCCAGGTCAGACATGCTGAATCTTTCCCAGTAAGCCATGGGCTCGTGGTGACATACAGAATGGGTTGAATCAAGATGTGAGAGTTAGCCAATAAGAGGCTAGAAATAATGGGCCAGGCAGTGTTTAATTAATACAATTTTCATGTGGTTATTTCGGAGGCTAAGCTAGCCAGATGGCCAGGATGAAAAGCAGGCCTGCTGCCACTTCTCTTACAACAGGAGCTAGTTCCAGGACAGGCTCCAAAGCTGCAGAGAAACCCTGTCTCAAATAAAACCAAAAAAAGTAAAGATTTTGGTCAGAGCATGGGAACTGGAAGTGAGTATCATGGCTTGGGTCCAAAAAGCACAGCAGAAGTCTCACTGTGATGGGACAGAAAGCCATGCTGAAAATTGCCATTTGTTTCTTTTCCTTTAAAAAAAAACTCATCATTCAAGAGAATACATAGAATAGGCCAATGTTTGGATAGAGAAAGTTAAACGAGAAAAGAAACCAGTTCAAGAATCAAACTGAAATCTATGAGTTGAAAAATACACTAAATAAAATGAAAAAAAGAAAGAAAAGCAATAGAAGGCACCAATAATGAATGGTAGCCTGGAATTTGTAGGCCAAATTATCCTTTTATATTCGACATTGCTTTTTGTCAGAGTATTTGTTGCAACAACAGAAATGAATTTGTAACACCATACCTAAAGAATCTTATGTGCTTTTCTTCCATTTTTTTCCCTCCAAACACTTAACAGCTTAGGGAAGTGAAAACAAAACTCTTACTTGTAATATTTATATATAATCGCTATGTGTTAAGTTCATAAGGAATTTATTTTTATACTAAATCAAAATGGAGACTCATACCACAGTCAATGTTTCTGGTGAAAATGAGAGGTCTTTTCTCACATCCTTTGGGTGAACATGTTGTATTTCATTTGAACACTAGATTCCCATGTTCTAAAATTGGTCTCCTCAACAATTCTCTTCAAGAAACTCTCTTCTCATGGTCAGAATCATACCATGCATGATTCTGGTAAAGAAAAGTATCCCATGAAAGCAAGTTTCTGAGGCATCATTGGCATTCAGGAGAGATTTTTGGTTAGTATGTTTACTTTTGACATCTTTGGAATGAAGCCACATATGTGCTATATTACTATAACAGTTGATTTCTTTCTTTCACAGACCTTACATCTGGAAATATGACATACTTTTTTTTTTTTTTTTTGATTTTCGAGACAGGGTTTCTCCGTAGCTTTTTTTTGGTTCCTGTCCTGGAACTAGCTTTTTTTTTGTTTGTTTGTTTTTGTTTTTCGAGACAGGGTTTTGGAGCCAGTCCTGGAACTAGCTCTTGTAGTAGACCAGGCTGGCCTCGAATTCACAGAGATCCACCTGCCTCAGCCTCCCGAGTGCTGGGATTAAAGGCATACGCCACCATCGCCCAGCTAAAGACATACTTTTGAAATAATTGTGGGACAATTATACAAGAGATCTTAAATACTTGATTGTTGCTTCACCCAGCTGAAGTTGTATCAATGGGTTCCTAAAGTAGAATTTCAAATGGAGTTGAAATGACTCAGAATGGGAGATAGCACACTAAATACTCAGCAGTCTCTTCTTATTCTTCGGTGATAACCTTCTAAGATCTCTAGTAGATGCTTGTTATAGTGATATTTTGTTAATAATCTAACAAAGCTTGCCTGAAGATCAGAGGGAAAAAGTAGCCATACTAGTCATCCATACAAGCCAGGCACTGGGGGCATACACCTTTAATCCCAGCAGCCAATTAGTTTAGCCATAAAGGCCAGGCAGTGATGGTGCATGCCTTTAATCCCAGCCTTAGAGAGGAATATAAGGTGGGATGAGACAGGAACTCATTCTCTTTTAGTCTGAAGATTCATAGAGGTAAGAGCTCTCTAGTGGCTGTCTGTTTTGCTTTCCTGGTCTTCAACTTGAACCCCAATATCTGTCTCTGGGTTTTTATTACTCATGCTACATATTGACACCCTACACGGGGCAGGGATTTTCACACACACACACACACACACACACCCATTGTCTGTGGCATTATAGCCACTGGCACAGGCCCGAGCTGCATATGGTGCTCTCATTGGAGCTGCTCCCAGGGCACTTGCCTCACCCAGCTAGCCTCTCTTTTTCTTTCTCCCCAAGCCTCTGGGTGAGTTTGGGAATTTCCTATTGTAGCTTCTCTGAAACAGACTCCAGCTGCCACCAAAACTCCAAAAATCACAGGACTTACTCACCCTAGACCAGCTGGCTCTGCCTTCAGGCAGGCCTCCGCTGCATTTGCTTTTTCTGTACAATCCCCTGTGCCTGCTTCTCTCTCTCTCTTTCTCTCTCTCCCCACTGTGGATTGTGGGTTTTCCTTATGTCCCCTCTCCTTGGACTGCCATGCATAGTGCATGGCTACATGCTAGCAGCAGCAACTGTCCTCAGTCAGGCAGTTTACTGTCTGTGTTCTCCACTCAAACATGCTAGCCTTCACAGTTTACTGACATTGTTGGCAGATTTGTTAAGATAATTGGAATTTTTTAAGGGGAGGAATTAGTTAAAGGAGAGATGAAGTAGGAGGCTGCTTGTTCATTTCCTAACTGCCCGGCAGCTCAGACCCGAAATAATCACAAAGAAAACTATATTATTTAAAACATTGCTTGGCCAATGACTCTAGCGTTTTTCTGGCTAACTCATATCTTAAATTAGCCCATCTCCATTAATCTGTGTATCACCACAAGGCTGTGGCAGTTCCAGTGTCTGTTTCCCATTGGGGCTACATGGGTTCTCTCTAACTCTGCCTTCTTTATTCCAGCATTCACTTTAGTTTTTCCTGCCTAGCTCTACTCGGCCCTATCAGGCCAAGCCAGTTTCTTTATTAACCAATGGTATTTACAGAATACAGAGGGAAATCCCACATCTGAGAGAGTTCTATTCCATGTTAAAAATGGGAACACAATTATGATGGAGAAGGTTAGGCTTCTGCATGATTATGTAATGCATGACTTAAAAATACAACAACTAAATTAAGGGATAATCAATTTAATGGGGATTGATGTATTGTTAATAATTATTTAGACAATCATTGTTGTCACTTTGATAATTCCTGGTTTATCTCTTAAAACCTTTTTGGTTTGACTGCCAAGATACAAGCCTTAGAAAAACTTAATAAAACAGATCATAGAGATATTCAGATCCTGATAGAGGAATTTAATGAAGAAACAATTTCAGCATTGCAAACGTAGAGAGGAACTGCCTAATGTTTTCAAACAACCAACTTTAATATATCCAGTAACCTTACAGGAATTGCCAAATGATAGAGGCTCTGTAAGAGCTAATTAGACTCCTGTGCCAATGCTAGATTTAAGGAGATTCAAGGAAACTGTAGCATGCATTCACATTTTGTGAATCAAATCTCAAATTGTCATCAGTTTGTAATAGAATTATCGCTAAAGACTGGATAGACGTGGTTAAAGCTGTTTATAGATTCTAGTCTACATTACTATGGAGTACTTGGTTCAGATAAGAGGCTAAGACTAATGAACAATGGAGTAAAGGTAGAGGTATGTAAATATCCCAAGATCAACTTCTTGGAGAAGGAGATTATGTTACCATAGAAAGGCAATTGTTATATAATGATCACATCCTGGCTTTATGCCACAGAGCATCTTTGAATGCTTGGGACAGAACTGGAGAAATAGTAAAGAAAACTGATTCATTTACTAAAGTTATACAGGGTTCAAAGGAAGCCTTCATGGATTTTTTGCAAAAATTGACTTCAGCAATAAACAGATGATACCAAATTCAGATGCTAGACAAAGAATTGAATCTCTGGCTTCTGAAAATGCTAATTCTCAATGCAAAAGGATAATTAGGCCTTTAAAGACAAGGTCAGCACCCTTGGAGGAATGGATCCATAATACCATAAACATCAACTTTCATGTCCATGATGATGCTTGAATAAGAGAGGTGATTTCCAGAGGTTTGAGGAAATATCAAAATCTCAATTAATTAATTGTGGCAAATAAGGTCACCAAAAAGGGATTGTAAACAGGACATTCCTAGAAGCAATGTTTTTTCTAAACATAATCCAAACAGAATGCCCCTCTTCTGAATTATGCAGAAAGTGTGGCAAAGGCAAACATTGGACTAATGAATGTACATAAACAAGATACATTCGAGGTAATCCTTTGCTGTTGGAAAACTACTTGAGGAGCTTGTGCAGGCCCCTCTGTCAAATATGATTCAGTCATTTCCTGCCATTGTAGAGGAAGTTCCTTCCCAGAGCAATTAAAGAACCTAATGCCTATTGTAAGACACCATACTGCTCTGGATAATAGAACAGTTATAGAAGAGAGAACAAAAAATACAGGAGAATCTACAAATCAAGTTTTTTTTGACAAACTTCTATCAATGAACAAAGACTAAAATTAAAAATATGAATAAATGACATTGCCGCTGAAGGTCTGGTAGACACAGGTGCAGATGTAACCAATAATTTCACCAGAATCTTAGCATCCAAATTGGCCTCCTCAGGAGGCAAATGTTCAGTTTTTAGGGACTGAAACTTCATCTCAGTTAAAACAACACAAGATGGGTCAAATGTATAGGGCTAGAAGGATGGAGATGATAATTAAAGCTATATTTTGCTAACATAACAATGAATTTATGGGAACATGATTTGTTACAGCAATGAAATCCTCAGATTAACATTCCCTAATCTTAGAAACAGACCACAAATTAACATATATTTCTTGGAAAAATATTAGAAGGCATTATAACTGACTATTCAGGTTGAACAAGAACAGGGCACAACAGTTGCTGAACTTCCAAAGGCACCAAATGGTTGAAAGACAAACCCAGGAGCCCAAGGCGATGTGTATAGTTTTTTATATTAGTTATAAACTTCTTATATTTGACAAAAAATGGGAGATAAAGGGATATTTTTTATTACCTAACAAATCAAGCTTGCCTGAAGATCAGAATGCAAAGCTAGCTGTGGTGGCACACACCTTTAGTCTCAGCAGCCACACCACAGAGGCCGGGCAGTGGTGGTGCATGCTTTTAATCGCAGCACTAGAGAGTTATATAAGGTGGGATGAGACAGGAACTTGCTCTCCTTTCAGTCTGAAGATTTCACAGAGATAAGAGCTCTGCAGTGGCTTAGCTGCTTTGCTTTTCTGATCTTCAGCTTGTACCCCAATATCTGTCTCTGGGTTTTTATCATTCATGCTACACTTATGATGGTTAGTGTCTGTTGAGAATCTGGCAGGTTGTAGACTCACCTAGGAGACAAATCTTGTGGTGTATCAATAAGGGATTATTTTTGTTAGCTTAGCTTCTAAGCATAGCTAGGAGAGATCATCCTGACTAGGTTAGTTGAGGTCAGGATATCCCCTCTAATGGAGAGTTACACCTTCACCTGCCCTTGGGTTCGGTACGGCATAAAAAGAAGAAAGCTAGCTGAGCACAAAGGTTTGTCATTCCTGGCTTCCTGACTGAAGATCCAATGTGACATACACTTAAACTGTGAGCCGTAATAAACCCGTTCTCTCTTATGTTGTTTTTTATCCAGTTATTTTGTCTCAATAATGGGAAAAATAACCAAGACAATACCTGTAACCTTAGTCAGCACCAATTCCTATACATAGTGTTTTCCCCTGTGCAATCAAAACTATGATACATTATCATTTATGAATTAGGCATAGTAAGAGAGTAATATAAATTATAAAATATAATTAGGACAAGATACTATATGGATAGCTTAACTAGTCAAGAAAATATGTGTTAATATTTTTAGGCTGAGGGTTGCTTGCTCCATGTAAAGTGAAATTGTAGATAAATGGGGCTTCTTTTAGATCAGGTAATTGCTGAGGTGATGTAAGGTAAGATCCAGGGGTCTGATGTGGTTGAATCTGCATTTGGCTTGGTTTCCAGTGTGTATAATTTTTCAGAAATGATGGTAATTGAGCTTTTCATTACCATGACAAAAAGAAATGAACCTTGAGAAAAACAGTGCGAAGGAAAAAATGCATGTTTAGGATCATGTTTTGTTTTGTTTTTTTTTTTTTTTTTTTTTTTTTTGGAACTGCATTCTACAGTCCACGGGCTCTACTGCTTTCAAGTATTTGGAATTGCAGGACACAGTACAAAGGTATGATGTCAGAAAGCTTGTCACCACATTGCAGTCAGGAAACAGATAGAGAGAAGAATAAAGTAGGACTGGCTGTGCTTTTCCAGGACACACCCTAGTGACCTGCTTCCTCTACCTAGGCACACTCTTCAGTCTTCTGTGGGTTAATCTACTGATGCAGCCAGAGCCTTTATGATCCAGTTACTTCCTTGACGGTCAGCAACTGAGAGTCTCAAACTTTTAACACCCTAACCTTCAGGAACATTTCAGATACATAGTTGTGCATCATCGCACCTCCAACTTCATATCTGACAGTGATGAGAAATCTATGTGAATCTCTGCCCCTGCTATAAGGCCATGGGTTCACAGTGGCTAAACATATAAATCAATACGGCGGGATGCAGCTGGGACTGAACTGGGTGACAACTGGTGTAATCTTGTTCTAGGCTCTGAAAGCATAGAAGGAAATCACAAGTTATGCCTTGAAAGCTAAGAGAAGTTTGCAGAGGACAGCTTGAAGTGATTGTACAACAGGACGTATGATGTGGGCAGGTGGAGGAAAGAATCATCCAACCGGCTTATAACAAGATTGGAGGCATTTGGTGGCAATCAGTATGGGCTATAGGGGATGCTGAATTAGATCTTAACTATTAGGAAAAAAATCTGGTATCTTTAAATTAGTGCCAAACTTGGGGATACCTTTAAGATCAAAGGCCAGTGGGCTTTCCCCCAAACCACACAAAAATGACCAGAGCTGAGACAAGACTCAGATCTAGACATTTTCCCCCATTGACCACTCTTTGGTGCTCCTTTCCCTTTGCTCCCTCCTCCTTTTAGAGAAAAATGGTAACAAAGTTTCAATGTGAAGAGAACCATTTGAGAACATAGTTTTAGATGCTGGTGCTTCAGATAACACAGCATATGTATTATGTAAAACACAGAAACATGTGAAATCATTTTCAAGTTTTCTCTCGTTGCTAAGATGGCACATGATTTGCTTGGAGGTGGGATAATTTGAATTGATTTTTCTTCTTTTTGTTTCATTGTGTAGCTTATTCTCACCCAGATAAATCTATCACATTATGAGGGGAACAGAAAGAATTATTTATTCTGGAACCCCTGCTCATTTTTCACCACATAATTTTAATTTCAATGCTTAGTTTGTGCCCTTGTGTAAGTGAAGGGTTTTGGATGTTCATTCCCTCAAGTTTCTCCTCTTTCTGGGATCTAATCTTTCCTTTCCCATGTGGTGTAGATGAATTGGATGGTGGTTACATTGGTAGCAGCTGTGGATCTTTGCTTCCATCTGTTACTTGGCATCTGGGTTTCCATACTGATAAATAAGATCAAAATACATTACATTAGGATACTTTCCATTGCAAGTTAGAGAAGCATAAACATATCTAAAGGCAAAAAGGAATCACCTGACTTATATGACTCATGAGTTCAGCCATAAGCCGCAGGCACAGCCAGAACTCGGTTTCAGTGGGACTTTGGTCTCATGCTGTCATTGTCTCTGTCCAGTGTGATTTCCAGGCAACCTCCATACATGTAGTAGTCAGATGTCCCAGAGCACCTCTGAATCACTGTCTTTCCAGACAAAGAATTTCTCATCCCCATTTACCTGTAGTTGGATCTCATCGGTCAGGGATTCTCTCACTCAAGCTTTGGGAGGGAATATGTAAATGATGGTACCCTAGAAAAAAGTAATGGGTATTGCTAACTAGAAGAGGAAGGAGATTGTGCAGGATGTGTGAGTCAGATTCCAGATGTGGGTTTAGCCTCTTTGGGAAATTGGACTGAATTGAAAGCTTCATTGACTTTCATATTTTGCCTTTAGGAGTCATGGGAATTTTACTAGATTATATGTGTTCTAATGTACCAACATTTTAAGTCATGGATTACTTCTCCAACACTGGCTAACTTTAACATTCTAGAAAGATTCTAGAAAGAGACATCACTTGGAATCTTGTGGCTTCAGTACCCAGGGCACTTCTCTGTGTCTAAGAGCTTTCTCCTTGAAAAATACATCTTTATGTAACCTTCAAATCATAATGCAGCCATTAATGTGGTTTCTTTGCTGCTTCCACTGAATTCATCAGCCTGGGGGAAAGGACCAGAAGGAAAAGTGGCACACAGAGTATTCACTAAGAGAGCAGGCTTCTGGTCAGATGGCCACTGATAATCTGTATGACCTTCTATAATTTTCTGGGTCTCGTTGAACCTGTGCATAACATAAACCACTCTTGCAATTAGTGATGCCTGAACGAACAGAGCAGAGCAGCCCCTGGCTCCTAATAATTCTTAGAAATGCTAGTTTATACTACACTGTATTAAACAGCATTATTAATATTTTTATGGGCTGTAGATGCAACACATTTTTAAAATAACTTCCTTCTGCCTCCCATTGCAATCTCAAGTGCGGGGGAAAGATAAATGACACATTTGGCTTTTGTTTTCCTATGGCCTGCTACCAGTTGAAAAAGTCTCAATATATAAAGCAAGGAGACTGAAGAGATTGCCTCAAGACCAGGGAGGTTTTATTTTCATGTCATTAGCCGAGACTCACGGTAATATTTTCCTGCTCTTTACTTCCTACACAGTTGTCACTAATTGCACACTTATCTTGCCACTTAGCAGTGATTCTTATTTCCTAACCAACTCTTTTACAAAGCTATTAGCCAAAATATGTCTTCCTTCAGTTTTCAAGAGAACAATTCTAGCTATCTAGTAAGCATTTTTTTTTTTGGCACTGAATAAAAGCAAGCCAAAGGGTCCATTAGGAAATAGCATTACTGACAGACATTATTAGACAATTGTTGGCATCTTTTAATCCTGCAAGTCTTTTGATCATTTCTAGCTTAGAAAAATGGCCACCACGTTTGAGAAGATGATAGTGATTATTAAGAAGAAGCTTACCAACACAAAATAGTAGAAATTAAAAATCACAGGACTTTTTTTATTTAAACTCTACAAAGTAGTCTGTCTGTATGGTTTATCTTGGAATTCACCTGCCACAATTCTATGAGCTACTTTCAGTTTTGCTTCTCTTTTGAAGATACAGCCACAACCATGTACCTGGTACTCATGCTATTGAATTGTCTTCCATAACTATATATACAGATGAGTCAGTTTAAACGCTGAGCAAGTTACGTGTCATTCATTTTACGAATCCCTCAACACCCACTTAACTTTATACAAAGAAAATAACAGATGATCCAACCAGGAGCCATTACCAGGGGAACATTTTGTGTTTCAGACAAGTTGCGTTTGAGATTCATATCACTTATTGTCTCCGTTGAGTAAGGGGCATGGGTAGTTTTGAACTTTCATAATTCAACCCCTTAGCACCTCTATATTAAAGGAGAATTAGAACCTGGGGATCTTTAGTTCAAACCTTGGTTTTTCCTATATGTCACTATGTGGATGACGTGCTTCTTTTCTCATTTGCAGCCTCTTTGCAGGGCTATTGTGAGGACCTAATGTAGACAGTGTGATGGAAACAGTGTTGTGTTTGTTGTTCACAGTTGTTGCTGATGCTGGTGCTGATGCTGCTACTGCTGTCGTAAGGGTGGAGGTGGTATTTTACATCTTATCCCAGAGACTCAGATAGCTCCGAGTTTGGATGCCAGTTCTGTTCCTCCATGATGTGTGTTCTCGAGCCAGTGAGTTGCCTCAGTTTGGTCAAACTGCTTCGCTTGAGAGGCAATGTGGATTATAGGGATTAAATGAAGTAAAGTATACAATGAGTTTTAAATTGTGCCTGGAGTTTGAGAGATGAGTAATTTAATTATTATTAATGATTATTTGTTTCTCACTAATATGCATTATAGTTAAGTGGAAAAATAAGGGAAATTACCTGCTCAATTCAAAGGTCCAGCTTGTGGCAGATCCTTGATGAAATTCTTGGACTTTACAAATCATCAGGCCATGCCAGACCATGCCATCTAACTTCCTACATTTCTTCACTGTGGTTAGTGTGTAATGGTCTATCAGGCATTTGTCCAGGACCTTTAGCCTGAAAGATCCCATAGCTAGAACATTTAAGATCCATGTGACTTTTTAAAATTTTATTTATATTAACTAATTTATTACTTTTCCCCCAAACCCATTTACAGCTTCCTCTCTCTCTTCTTCTCCCAGTCCCTTACCCCAAACCTCACTTCTTCCTCCCCAATCCATTCCTCCTCTTTTCTCTTCAGAAAAGGGCAGGCCATGCATGTATACCAGCCAGCCATGTGATAGCAAGGTGCAGTAAGACCAGGCACCTCCTCTCCTATTGAGATTGAAAGAGACAAGCCAGTAGGAGGAAAGGGTCCCCAAAGCAGGTAACCGAGTCAGAGACAGACATTGTTCTCACTTTTAGGAGACCCACAAAGAAACAAAATTCTGTAGTTATAACATATGTGTAGAGGGTCTAGGTTAGTCCCATGCAAGCTCTCTGGTTGGTTGTTCAGTCTCTGTGAGTCCCTATGAGCCCAGGTTAGTTGATTTTGTAGTTTTCTTGTGGTGTCTTTGAGCCATGTGATTTTAATTAATTAAGTTTTGCTTTTTTTAAAAAAAAAGTATGGTTTTACACTATCGCTAAGGCTATACTGCAACACACTGTGTAGTAATCTAGGTTACTTTTGTGATGTGGGATTTCCCTCTGTATGCTGTGAATATTATTGGTTAAATAAAGGAACTGCTTTGGGCCTATAGCGGAGCTATAGGGGAACAGAGTTAGGCAGGTAAAACTAAATGGAATGCTGGAAGAAAGGAGGTGGAGTCAGAGAGAGAAGCCGTGTAGCCCTGCCTGAGCCAGACAGAACTTTACTCGGTAAGCCACAATTATGTGGTGATACACAGATAATAGAAATGGGTTAAATTAATATGTAAGAGTTAGCCATTAAGAAGTTAGAGCTAATGGGTTAAGCAGTGATTTAAATAATAAGGTTTCTGTGTGATTATTTTGGGAGTCTGGGCAGCCAGGAAACAAACAAGTGGCCTGCTACTACACCTATGAGCTTGTAATAATTCTCTCTGCCTTAGCCTCCTTACCATTGGGATTACAAGTGTGAGCCACCATGCTCGGCTCTCCAAGGGCCACTGAAGTACTACATGCATCTCCCTGTAGACTCTCCTGCTCTTGAAAACCAACCATGGTTAGGTCATGAATTCCAACCACTGTGGCCCTTATCATGATTTGCCTTACATTTCTAATGCTGAAGGTATTTTTCTCCTTGAGGAAACCATAATTACTGTAAAGGCTATTTCTATGAGTGAAACACCATTCCAGTCTTCTCTCAGCTATAGCAATGCTGAGATCTAAGGGGAGGAGCTTTTGTACATATTTACTGAATGAAGAAATAAAGGAAGGAAGGAATGAGGTAGCTGATGGCCTGGGTGATTGTGAATGAATTAGTCTGGGAGGGCATGATGCAGAGCACCCATAGCTGACATGCTGAAAGTTCATGTTTCCCTGTGGAATGTCAGACCCACAGATAGGAGACAGGGCTGGGACCAGCAATAAGTTGCCAGTGACCCAGGCAACTTAGAAAGTGTCCCAGCTTAATAAAGAAATCATTGATTTTCTTTAATTGAACAAGTATTCCTTTAGGACTTCTTGTGTGTTTTTAGCATTCTCTTAATGTCTACTAGCCTGTATTTAAAAGTTTACTTTACTATGTATAGGATGTCAGGGAGGGATGAGGCTGTGGATCTTTCTAGTTAGGACTTCTCAGATGGTGTACTGAGCAATAGTAGCCCTCAGGAAGATCCTTTTAAAACATGAATATAGTAAGGACAGCACTTTCTAAATTTGGAGAATGCTTTGTTGTGTAGTATTGCTACATGTCCCAGGTTAATAATAACAGTGGTGGAGATGGTAGTCATGGTGATGGGAGCAACCCTTTCTTCTGCTCTTAGCGTTCTCCCAAGAACTTCATCAGGAGGCTCTATTATCCCCTTTAAAGACAAAAAAAGAAACCGTATTAGAACTTCAAAGGCTAAGAAACACCATTTTGTATTGCTTAGCCCAGCATTTCACAAATTTAATTATCCACAGGGGTGCTCTTTTCTCTTTACATGTCACTTAATGATATCCCATGGACCCACAGCATTCATTATTTGGAGAAATGTTGTTCTAGTTTGCTGCCCTTGTTACTCAGATGAAGAAATGTAGACCCAGTTAGGAAAGGACCTTATTGAATTCTGTCCTTAACAAGTTGTAGAGATTGGATTAAAACTCAACCTCTTGGTTTTTATTGAATCCATCTACTATTTTTCACCAAGAGTTTTTCTTTTCTGAGTATGTATCTTCTTTCTCTATTTATATTATTTTGGTCCCTTCTATTCCTTTCTCCTTCCTCTCCTTCTATCATCCCATCCAAGACTTTTTGGATCAGAGCAGTCATATGGCCACTGATGACTTTGTACTAGATCTTGGGTAGATTTACTGTTAGTCCCCAAAGCTGAGCTATCTCTAAGTATTTGCCAATGATCACGTACCATGGATCTCTTAATAACATTTTATATGACAAAAGGAGCAGATATATTCCTTTTAAAGACTTCACTCATGTGTGCTGTGAACTGCACAGTAGAGTGGCCTGTTTATTGAAGAATCAGAGCAACACTGCCTAATTAAGCCAACATCAGCAAAACTCTCCTCTACTTTTCCCAATATTTTTCCAATCGATGACTCTGATGTGATAGTTTGAAATTATTAATCTGGTGGGTTCCCTTTGGTCTTTTCTAGGACCTGAAATTAATGTTTTCTAGACTTGTTTCATTTGCTCATTTATCTGACAGATTGTTTCAGAGTCTCTCCTCTTTGAAAGTTCCACTTTTCATGTTCAAGAAAGGAAGGTACTTCAGTAACTAACACAGAACTTCTGTTCCCTAGGGTCAGAAAGTCTAGAAAAAAAGGCAAATACTTGGACATTAATAGAAATCATCTATCCAAATAACCCCCCAGTGGTTTTCAAAGTTCTGAATTAAATTACTTAAAATGCATTGTTGCTGATTAAGTTGTTGACACATTTGGAGGGGGAAGATATAAATATTATTTGATGGAAACGTTCCTTGTGTAGGTTCCTTTTCATGTAAAGGAAGAGATGACCCATTGTGCAGGTTAGTTTTTTGTCAACTTGACACAAATTAGTGCCATCTGGCAAGAGGGAGCCTCAATTGAGAAAATACTTGCATCAGATTGGCCTACAGGCAATTCTATGTGGGACTTTTTTTTTTATTAATAATGATTGATGTGAAAGGGCACAATTGACTATGGTGGTCCCAATTCTGAACAAGTAGTCATGGGAAGTATAAGAAAGATAACTGACTATAAGCCTTGGAAGAAGCCAGTAAGTAGTATCCTCCAGTGCCTCTATTCCAGTTCTGATGTGGGATTCCCCTCTGTATGCTCTGAATATGTTTTATTGCCATAGGTTATTAAAGAAGTTATTTTGGCCAATGTCTTAGTAGAGTAAAACTAGGTGGGAAATCTGAACAAAGATATATAGAGAAAGTAGGTGGTGTCAGAGAGATGCCATAGCTGCCGAAGGAGAAAGATGCCCACTGGATGCCCACAGATTAATAATAATGGTTTAATTTAAGATGTGAGAGTTAATTAGAAATATGCCTAAGCTATTTGCCAAGCAGCACTATAATTAATATAGTTTCTGTGTGATTATTTGGGTCTGGATGACTGGGAAACAAACAAGCAGTCTCAGCCTACACAGTACCTGAATCCAGGTTCCTACCCTGCTTTCTTTCAATTAAGGAATATGATGTGGAAGTGTAAGCCTATAGGCCCTTTCCTCCCTAATTTGTTTTTGGCCAATGTTTTTTCACAGTAACAGAAAAGTCATAAAGTCCAGCCACAGGACCTAACAGTCAATGCAGTAAGCATATGATAGATTGTGGTTATGCTGGCTATTATTAGCCATACAAAATAGCATGAGTAGCGATATGAGATTATCCAGATTTAAGTGCCAGGTGGTTTAACTTACTAGCAGGATATCACTGAACAGATAGCACAATTTCTTCTAGTGCCAATTTGAGAGTGTTGAAATCAAAGGAAGGTATCAGTCAATGTACTTCACAAATGCTTTATGGTTTAAAGACTACAAAATTCATTCCTTTGTCTTTAATGATGCCTCTTTTATTTCAAGAAAGTCTATAAATTTGGCCAAATTGAAAGTAGAAGGCTATACATATTTAATGTATCCAGGTAAAACACAATATACTATACTCCATTTCAATTGCAGAAAAACAATCAATAATTTGCAAAGTGTATGTAAATGTATTATCAATAAATTCTGTTTGCCTAAAATTCAGTTTTGGTGGGCTATGTATTTTCATCCTTCAAATCTCTAAAATAAAATTATATTTTGATAGAAATAGTTTACAAATGGAAGGACAACTTGTTGGGTAGTATTATATCACTTTGAAGATGAAGAAATTGGCAAGATATTACAAAACTTATATTTCAGGCCTGAGAATATTTTACAATGATAATAAGAAAAATATACTGATAGAATTACCATGCTTTGGCTTCCAGCATTGCTACCTTTCTACTTACATGAATTTGGCAATGTTTCTTTGTGATATTTTTTATTACTAATATTAGATGGAAGTGTAGTTTTCTGCATGGATTCCTTTCTTTGATTGACAGTCTCTGGGATTCTAAGAAGACTTGTTGGCTTGCTAGTCATCCTGTAAAACTTCATGGTGGTGATGGCTGTGTAGGTTTCAATGACTTCTTGAATGCAATTGTCAATTCTGGAGCTGACCAGATTTGTGGCCTTCTATTTGGCGATGTCATATGGTAGAAGCCAAATGGCTCCTTTAGCAGACTAACAGAAAGAGGGAATTTGGAGTCATCGTCTCTGTCTTCCCTCCCTGCTGGGGGTGAGAGAGAGGCCTGAACTGAGGCTGACAGCAGACCATGCTCCTAATGGGTGCTCATTTCTGATCCAGTCACTGTGTGTGCAGCATCTCAGCCAGGCACTAAAACCCACCATCTTCATATAGCCTTAAGAAATAGATACACATTATTAGTCATTGCAGTGACTTAGTGAAGGTCTATTTGACTAGGGTAGACATAAAATCTGGTCTGCTCAATGTCTAGGTCACAGGAAGTACAGTACCTGCAATGTCTGGTTAGTGCATTGGTGTGGGAAGTCCTTCTGTATATGTGTTGCTTTTATTGATTAATGAATAAAGAAAACTGCCTTGGCCTGTGATAGGGTAGAATAGAGCTAGGCGGGGAAAACTAAATTGAATGCTGGGAGAAAGAGTAGGCTGAGTCAAAAGAAGCCATGGAGCTGCCAGAGGAGAAAGATGCAAGCTGGCAGCTGGAGCCTTGCCAGTAGGCCATGAACCTTGTTATAAAATATAAAATAGAAATGGGTTAATGTAAGAGATAAGAGCGAGCTAGAAATATGCATAAGCTATTGACCAGAGAGTATTGCTAATAATACCGTTTCTTTGTGGTTATTTCAGAACTGAGCAGCCAGGAATGAACTAACAGCCTTCCTCACTACAGCAAATAGCATGTTAGCCCTCCCCAAATAGTCTACTTGTGTTTCCTGAGGCTGAAGGCCTAGCTCTATGTAGTTTTGCATTGGCGTTTTTGTTCCAGGGAAATGATTCTCTGGGATTTTTGATGGGGTACTTAGCACTTTCCTGGTGGGAGCTGACTTTCTACCATTCACCAAGTAAACAGAGCATGTCAAAGTGGTTATTTTTAAGAGAGTTTTGGTAACAGGTGGCTGCTATAATGGAGTAGGATGGACCTAATCTTAAAGATCAGGTGTCTATTTATACAGTTCTGGAGGCTGGGAAGTGAAGGAAACACATGTTGCTACCTTGTGTGTGAGGAGGGCTCTCTTCCAGGCTTGTAAATGGCTGATTTCTTCTTGTTCCTGTCATCACATAGAGAGAAGGGTTGGGGAAGAATTGTGAGAAGAGGAGAGAACTAGGTTACCTGAGCAAGCACCATTACCTGTGTACTTGGGCGTGGGGTCTTCCACCATTAGAAGGTAGTAACTCACTCATGAGGACTCTCTACTCATTAAACAATGGCTTCCCAAAGGCCTTACCTCCTGATAACACCATACTGGGATTTAGATCTTCAATGTGTAGACTCATTGTAGGGGGCTTCAGAAATTTTAAAGCCAATATTTGAATCTATGTTTTAAACCTTCAGACACTGTCATTTTTTTTCCAGTTTTTCAGTATGTATTTGTTCTGGTGATACTGTTTACATATTAGTGTAATGTCGTATAGAAGGGTAAATAACAGATAGAACAGAAAATAGAGATATAGGTAAACATCAACCTAAGATGCTGCAGAGTCTCAGGCATTAAACTATTTTAGAATCCATCTAACAGTGTATGTTTCTATCATATACACTCAAAAGAAATCACATGCTTTTGCTATAAAGGTGGACAACATATGTTCAACAATTTTAAAGGAATATTCCATTAAAGTATAAATCATGCCTGTTGTAGATATCTGTTTTTAGATTTTCATAGATGCACCATTCTGGAAGCACAGAAGTTATGACTAGTGGTCCATATTATCCTTTCAGTTGGTTGTAGACATCTTCTTTGCTGCCCAAGAGAAAACACTGAATTTATAATGCTAGCTCCTAAATCTTTATGGACAAGAACCACCAGTATCTGCAGTTCTTGCCTCCTATTTGGGTGAATATTTTCTCTCATAATCTTCTGACTCAGTCCTTTTTGAAAGGTCCCTTGGGTTCTTTGAAAAGCACCATTGCCTTGCTTCCATAAGAGACATGAAGGCCATGCATCCTGATGAGTTCACCAATTTATACAAAGAATTGAGAACTATGATTAGAAATAAAATTCCTGATGAACATGCCATATATGACTTGTCAAGTTGTTTAAGGCCCCAGAGTTATGTATGCCACAGTGTACATGTGGAGGCCAGTGGATAAAGTACAGGGTTCAGGTCTTTCCTTCTACAATGTGGACCCCAGGAAATTGAAATCATGTCATCAGGCTTGGCAGCAAGTGCCTTTACCCACTAAACCATCTTGTTGGTTTATTTATTATTATTATTATTATTATTATTATTATTATTATTATGTGATGACTCCAAATTGAAATATATATACACAATACCTATATGTATACATTTTAAGATTTAAAAGGAAAATAGATATTATGTCAATAATTATTTATGTTAAAGTGATAATATATGAGACATATTGAGCTAAATATAACATACCATTAAAATTAATTTGCCAACTCATTTTTCTAAAGCACTAGAAAATTTAATGATCCCATATTTGGTTCTGGTCACTTCTCAAATTTTACGTCTGTTGACCATGATGCTGAACATGGGTGGACATTGTATTCCTGGCTCAAATCTGAGGTGAGCCCCCAGATTAGAAGGTTCTCAGCAGGGAAGATGAGTTTTTTTCCTTTGGTTTAATGAACAGGTGCAAATGAAAAACTATCCAAGGCTCTTCTACTCTCATTTCGTATTTTCCCACAGAGGCCACCAGCTGCTGAAAAAGCCAGAGAGGGCTAACATAGTCTGTTTCTTGATGCTTTAGAGCCATTAAACTCTTAAGACAGGTCATTGCCCCTGAATTCCGTGTGCAAATAACACAGTATTGCAATTAGCATCCCTGGAGTTACACTGATGGAGTCTAACGGGGTCAGGGCAAATCATATCACGCTGGAGCTGGAAGTGCATCTGTGATGGGTAATTTATTCATTGGTGAAGTACACTGGTTTCATAAACCTCTCACAGAGAATGGCTTTCAGTACAATAGCATTAGAGGGTGTGTTAGAGGCTTCTATTGTAATAAAGCACCTGAGGTAATTAGTTTGGAAAATGGAAAGTTTTGTTATGGCTCACAGTGTAGGTCTTCAGCCCATGGCCCTACCCTTGTTGCTTTGGAGCCTATAGGGAGGGAGTATATTAAGGCATGTAGCACAATAATCTACTCCCAACCTGGGGATCAGGAAGCAAAAGAAGAGTGACTAGGTTCTATAGTCCTCCTCTACAAGTATCTATAAGCATTTTTTGAGTGCCTTTTATGAGCTGATATTTGTGGGTCTTGGAACTGATCAGCAAACAAAGCCCAAGTGCCCGCCCTTATGGAGCTTACTTTTACATGGAGACTGAGAAGAAATAGCAAATGGCACTTTAGTAAATACTACTGGAACATCAGTGAATTATACAGTGTGTGAAAAGAGGTAGATATCACGGAAAAGTGGAGGCAGAGCCAGTGAATTGCCACCGGAAATGTGGGTGGGGAAGACTTAGGATATTGAGCCAGATTACTGTCTGGGTGAAGCTGATGATAGCTTTTTCCCCTCTGTGAAAACCTGCCAGGAAAGATGAAGCCTTCATGTCAATATTAGCATTTGTTTCTCTATGTTTATGATCCAAGTAGGTGGTGTCTTCATCAATAAGGTCTTACTATCAAGTTCTGGATAGTAACCAGGAACACTGGTAACAGCCTACAATGTTTAGAAGTCTATGAGACCCTATTGACCAAGAGCTCTAAAAGAAGTAATCCGTTTCTGGTACTGGATTTTTCTTTGGTAATACTTGGTGTCTTGCTGGAGTGTAATCCTCTCATGATAAGCTAACACTTCTTAAACATTGTGTCCCCATGGTGGCACAAGCTAAAGACTAAGTTCTTAACACATGGCCCCTTCAAGGGTAATTATCCAAGCCATGGCAGAGGGCAAATTTTTACTGGAACAAAATATGTCCAGAAATGAATAACACAGAGACTGAGATACAGCATGACCTTCTCCAAGCACTAACACAGGCTTAAATAGCCACAACCCAAAGAACCTCAAAGCAAATGATTACAGTTATTTCCCCATTTTTTCCTTTTTCCTTCCTTTTAAATGGTATCACTAAGAGTGTCTTCTACATAAATAAAAAATGTGATGAGAAAACCACATATACCATTAAAGACAGAGTCAAAATTCAAACAAATAATTTATAGTAGGAATGAGTAGGCAGCAGCAATGATGGCTTGCCTCCTATGAGGTCTCTGGTTCCTGTTGGCTTCCTTGAGTGAGAAGGAAGAGTGTAGAATCAGGGGAGCACTGTGAAGTTTAGCTTCTGGGAAGACATTTAGTAGCATTGCAAGAGTCACTTCTGTAATAGAGCACACAGTATCTTGACCACTTTGGGAATGTCATGAAATATTCAAAGGGAAATAGAAAACCACATGTGGGCAATGGTGGCATGCCTTTGTGGCTGAATGTCTCAGGTCTCATGCCTAAGTTTTTCTTTTGTACCAAGCAAGCATTTCCTTTATAATAATGAAAGTTAAAATTGGGTAGAAAGTGAACTATGTGTCAAGACAATTTCTGCCTTCTCTTTCTTCTCAAGTTTTCTATTCTGAAGTATTACATACCTACTGAATAAAGCCATGTAGCTTAGCAGATCATTATAAACGGAATATCTCTTAATTTTTAAAAATTCATTAATCACTTTTTCCCAGCCTGCTTACAGTTTCCCCTCTCTCCTCTTCTTCCAATCCCTCCCCCAAGATCCTGATCCCCCCATCTATTCCCTCAATTTTCCCTTCAGAAAAGTATAGACCTTTTATGTTTATCAAGAGTCAGCCATGGCATATCAAGGTGCCTATCAACAGGACGATTTCCTCTTGTATGCTCTGGAATTTAGGTTTATGATATATCTCACTTCTACGTAATGTCACGTCACTTCTACTGCATATAGCTGAAATGTTCCATATTTTTTTCTCTTTTTTTCAGCGCATGGGATAGGTTCTTTTGCAAGTCAGGCTGTCCTTGAACTCTCTTTGTAGCTGTGGCTGACCTTGGAATTCTGATTTTCCTGCTTCTAGTGCCAAACTCTTTATCTGCTCTTTTCCCCTAGGAAAATATACCAATGCTTGATTTGTCCAGTCAGACTAGATAATTTTTGTTTCTAATTTGAGCCTATTAAAATGCCTCCATGGACAATCTTACACATTTCATTCATTATACATGAATGTATTTCTGAAAGGTTGAGTTCTAGGGGTGCCATGACTGGGTCATAGGTTAGGCATATATATATAATTAAAGTGGGAACTGCTCAATTTCCCCACATGTTTGTATGAACTTAAATTCCTATCAGCAGAGTTGAGAATTTCCCTTACTCTCTTTCTTTTCTTCTTAGATAACCAACTATAAATACCTTTAGTCATGTTTTTAGGTCTGAGTAGTATTTGTGCATGTGTGTGCATGCATGTATGTGTGCACATGTGTGATTGTGTGTATGTATGCATGTGTATGTGTGTGCATGTGGTCTTAGTTTGCAATGCTAGAGGCTTGTGTTTTTATTTTTATGTTTGATAGCTATTTGTGGATCTTTTGGGATGAAGTGACTACTCAACTATTTTCCTGCCTTATTTTTGTGCTAGATTTCTGTCATTTTTTGATCAATTTCTTAGACTTAACTTTATGTTCTTCATGCAAACTCTTTACTAGTTAGATGTTATAAATGTCTTTCCTGTGACCTGCATTGCCATTGTCACAATGATGCCTCCTGTTGAACAGGTACTCTTAATTTCTATGTATTCAAAATTATCAACCTTTTTATCACTGATAATTTTTGTCCCTGTGTCATAAGAAATCTTCCTACATATTACCCCCTCAAAGTTTTGGTTTCTCTTCCACACTTAGATTACCACCTATTTAAAATATCGAAAATTGGTGTCTTAATGGGATATAAGGTAGGATAAGTTTTGCAGTTCCTGTAAAGTCACCATCCATAAAAACAGCCAAAGCTGTTATTACCTTCCTACCTAAGAGCTCTGCTGTGTGAGCTCCAGGGCAAAGGCTTCCATGGAAGGTATGTGTTTAGCAGCATAATTCCAAGAAGATAAAACAGGGGAGATGTGTAACGCGATTTTCTAATTAGTCTTAATGATAAAAACCCAGAGTCAGATATTAGGGAGTGAAAGCAGGATACCCCATTCGGTCTGAGGATTTTGCAGAGGTAAGAACTAGTGGCTGACAGTTCTGTTTCTCTGATCTTTCAGCTTTCAATCCCTAATATCTGACTCTGTTTTTTTTTTTTTTACTTTTCCTCCCTCCCTCCCTCTTTCTTTCTTTCTTTCTTTCTTTCTTTCTTTCTTTCTTTCTTTCTTTCTTTCTTTCTTTCTTTCTTTCTTTCTTTCTTTCTTTCTACAATCTTATTTTACATACCAATCCCAGTTCCCTCTCCCTCCAGTTCTCCCTAACCCACCCCCAACCATTACTCAAAGAGGGGGAAGCCTCCCATGGGGAGTCAACAAAGTCTGTCACATCACTTAAGGCAGAACCAAGCCCCTCCCCCCCATCTAGGTTGAGCAAGGTATCCTTCCATAGAGAATGGACTGCAAGCACCAGTTCGTGCACTAGGGATAAATACTGGTTCCATTGCTACTGGCCTCACAAACTGCCCATGCCACACAATTCTCACCCACATTCAGAGGGCCTAGTTCGGTATTATGTTGGCTCTGTGACTGTCAGTCCTGGGTCAGTGAGTACCCCCCCCCGCCCCCGTAGCTCAAGTCAGCTCTTTCTGTGGGTTCCCCCTTATGGTCTTGGGCCTTTTGTTCCTCTGTCTCTATGGCTGGACTCTAGGGGTTTGGCCCAGGGCTTAGTTGTGGATCTCTGCATCTATCTGAGTTTTTATTCTTGAGACCAATTAGAATTTGTGTTACAGAGATGCTAATGAAATGAAAAACAAACAAAAACAAAACAAAAACAAAGAAAGCTGATACAGAAATGAACAACCAAGCTGGTCACTTATAAAACTCACTGGGACGCAGTCCTTACGAAGGAGCTTCACTAAATAGAATTCATATTGTGTCTTGAGACAAGAGAAGAAACATTTTCCTATTGGGTCTTCTGCTGGTCATACTGGCTTCCAGCACTGGTTGTGTGTGGGTGTTTGTGTGTGAGGAGGTTAGGGAATGACTCTGAGAAGTCCGTTCTCTCGTGCCACGCTATAGGACCTGGGGATTGAACTCTGGTCGTCAGACCCACAGGCGTGCACCTCTTTCTGCTGGACCAGATCACCAGCCTTGCAGGTGGCACTTTAATGTATGGATTTATAATTATGAATAAGACTTGCTTTAGCATGGATGGTGCTGATTTTCTGGATCTCTTGACACAGCCTTCTCCAGCTGTGGTTCTGGGCTTAGCTCTAGTACTGCCGTTCTACCATGGGTAGAAAAGGTTTTCTGTTTTCTTCTCTCAGTTTCATTGAGACTTCATTTGTCCCAGGGACAGACATTGTGTACACTATACACACCCACCCCCTCTCCCTTCACACACACACAGAGAGAGAGAGAGAGAGAGAGAGAGAGAGAGAGAGAGAGAGAGAGA